>NW_028081392.1:4788351-4842957 GCF_014824575.4 Sturnira hondurensis | reverse complement strand
GTGTCACTTTTTCTCTCATCAAATTAGGAAAATTTTCCATCATTACTCTTTCAAATAGGTTTTCTATCCCTTGTTCTTCTTCTTCTCCTTCTGGTATTCCTATTATTCGGATATTATTATGTTTCATATTATCTTGCATTTCTCTTAGTCCCTCTTCATTCTTTTTGAGCCTCTTTTCCCTTTCTTGCTTTTTCTGGGAGATTCTTTCTACTGTGGCCTCCAACTCACTGATCCAATCTTCTGCCTCATCAATCCTGCTTTTCATTCCTTCTACTGTGTTCTTCAGTTCCGAAATTGTATTCTTCATTTCCTCTTATCCTTTCCTGATAGTTTCTATTTCCATTTTCATGTTGATATAGTTTGCGGAGAGCTCATTGCAGCTCCCCTCTAGTTTCTGGTAGCTCATTGTGAGCTCTTTGAATTTCCTGATAACTAGTGCTTTGAATTCAATATCTGATAGCTGACTTGCCTCTCTTTCCTCTGACAGTATTTCTCAGACTTCCACCTTTTCTTTCATTTGGGCATTGTTTCTTTGTCTTCCCATTGCTTATGAGACTCTTCTTGTTAGCTTCAGCTTCTTAAATTGATCTGTTCTGACTCCCTAGGTTTATGGTGTGAACTTCTGTGGTAGAATACCTGTGAAATTCAGTGGTGCAGTCTCCTGCAGGTATCTTGATGTTCTCTGCTTCCACCTACTCCTTTCTTTGTGTGTGTGTGATCAGCTGGAGGGGGAGGCAAAATGGTTTATGACAGCAGGAGAGTACTTTATGATATTTATAGTCACAGCCGGTAGAGAAGAGATAGAAGATCTTTAGGCTCTATAGAGTGTTAACTGTAATCTTCAACCCAATTTGCCACTTTTAAGAAAGGATAGACCAAAGATTAGTCTCTTGTTGGAGAGGAAAGGCTTGTGAGTTGTATCTAGAAAGCAGTGAGGTTGCAGGTGGTCAGATTTTGAGGTAAGGTGAGAGTAAAGAATAGTAAATAGGTGTAGTGTGTGAGCAAGTAGAGTTAATCACTACAGTAATAGAATTCAGGAACCTGTAAAGTGGGCTAAGACCCGAGACATGTGTTGTGAAGTATTTACAGTGGTATAGAAAGCAACAAACAAACAAACAAACACACAAAAAAAGGGCAAGAGAAGGGAGGAAAAAGCAGTAAGTTTGGGGTGAAAGGAAGAAGGACTAAAACAGGAAAAAAGAAAGGAGAGGAACAGAGTACTGAAAGATACAGCAACAATAGAATTTTTAAAAAAAGATTACTGAAAAAAGTTTTAAAAAAAAATTTTTTAAAGTTAAAAAAAAAACAACCTCCTTCCTTGTTGGTTTCAAACTGTCCAATCCGGTTTTTCTGGTTTCGGCAGGACCCCTCTGTGGACTGGGTTGTAGGCCCAGGTGAACACCCACCCTCCAGCCAGGCTACTAGATGGGGGTGCGGGCGCCCATCCACCCGACAGGCTGCCTGGGTCCCACGGGATCTGGTACTTGTCCTTCCCAGTCCTGTGGCTGGGTGAGAAGCAAGTCAAGCTGCCTTCACAGGAGAAAACCTCAGTCCACTTTCCAGTAAAAACTTCTCCAGAAAGCGTGCCTCTCAGCCCAGCCCAATCCCCAACCTGACTGGTTAGGACAATGCTCCTCTCAAATTTCCTGGGCTGGCACGCTGATGGGCTGGCGACCACAGAGATCGCAACTGAACATGGGCCCTGTCCTTGCCACCCTCCCTGCACATCTAGGCAGACAGGTCTCTGCCACCCAGCCCCGCCTAGATGGTGAGGGAGGGAGCCAGCTCATCCAAGGACCCCGCAGCCGGCCCAATGCTCCACTGGGTGCTGGGCTCCCAATGAGTCCTCCGTGGCACTGGCTGCAGACGGAAGCCTCTACACTCCTAATGGGGTGGCAGAAGCGGCTCCGAGGCGTTTCAGGCTGGCTGAGGGCAGCGGTCCGAAGTCTCTGGGCCCTGGAAGCTGTGGCAGCAGCAGCTCCGAGGTCTTTACATACCAATGGCTGCTGGTCCCGCCGCTGCTGCTTTTGTCTTTACTCACAGGTGCCGGATCCCGATGAGTCCTCTGTGGCAGACGTCCGGATGCTGGCCATAGACAGAAGCCTCTGGGCCCCGACCACTGCGGCAGCCCGGCTCCAAGGTCTTTAGGCGCCGGCCAATGGCTGCCATCCTGCCGCCGCCACCACTGCTGCCCTTGACTTTACTCAGGGTTGCTGGGCTCCCATGAGTTCTCCATGGCAGACAACCCTGTCTCTGGGCACAGACGGAAGGAAGCCTCTGGGCTCCGACCGCTGTGGCAGCCGTGGCTCCGAGGTCTTTACATACCAGCCAATGGCTGCCACCGGCCTGGCCACCTCCGTCCTTACGCATGTCCCTGAGACCCCAACAACCTGTAGCTGTCTGGTTCGTCACTATCTCTGGTCTCTTATTTTCACAAATGCTGGGAATTGTTGGTTGGGGAATTGATTGTGCTGTTCTTCAGTAAATCTGCCAGGATTTTCTCCCATGGGTACGAGAACTGGAGTCGCTCCATCCTACTCCGCTTATGTATCTTCTTTGGAAAAATGTCTATTCAGATCCTTTGCCCATTTTAAAATGGGTAATTTGTTTTTTCACTATTAAATTGAATGAGTTCCTTATATTTTTTTAATATTAACACCTTATTTGATATATGATTTGAAATATTTTCTTTAGTTTTTAAATGTTTTATTAATTTTATTTTGTTTTAAATAGATTTTATTGGTTATGCTATTACAGTCATCCCCATTTTCCCCCTTTGCCCCCTCTGACTGCTACCCCACTTCCCTCCAGCAATCCCCTCTTTAGTTCATGTCTGTGGGTCGTGAATGCAAGTTCTTTGACTTCTCCGTTTCCCATACTATTCTTAATATCCCTGTCTATTTTGTTCCCACCAATCGTGCTTCCTGATCCCTGCACCATTTCCCCCATTTTTCCCCTTCACCCTCCCTGCTGATAACCCTTCAAATGATTCCCATATATATGATTCTGTTCATGTTCTGATTGTTTGCTTAGTTTGTTTTTACTTTTTAAATTCAGTTGTCAATGGTTGTGATTTTGTTGCCTTTTTAATGTTCATGTTTTTTTATCTTCTTTTCTGTAAATAAGTTCCTTTAACATTTCATGTAATAATGTTTTGGTGATGATGAACTGCTTTAGCTTTACCTTGTCTGGAAGCACTTTGTCTGCCCTTCCATTCTAACTGATAGCTTTGCTGGATAGAGTAATTTTGGATATAGTTCCTCGCTTTTCATCACTTTGAGTACTTTATGCCTGTCCCTTCTTGCCTGCAAGGTTTCTTTTGAAAAATCAGCCAACAGTTTTATGGGAACTCCTTTGTAGGTTACTGTTTTTCTCTTGCAGCTTTTAAGATTCTCTCTTTATCTTTAACCTTTCCTGTTTTAATTATGATATATTTTGGTGTGGTCCTCTCTGGGTCCAATGTGTTTGGGACTCTCTGTGCTTCCTGGACTTGTATGTCCATTTCCATTCCATATTAGGGAAGTTTTCTCTCATTATTTTTTCAAATAAGTTTTCAATTTCTTGGTCTTCCTCTTCTCCCTCTGGCACATAAGCCAATCCTTGTGTTTTTTAATACTTTTTTCTCCTGCTGTTCTGATTGAATGCTTTTCCCTTCCTTGTGTTCCAAGTCATTGATTTGATTTTTGGCTTCATCCTCTCCTCTGTTGGTTCCCTGTATGTTTTTCTTTGTTTCACATAGTGTAACCTTGATTTCCTCCCTTATGTTTTTTGACATACTGAGGGAGTACTTNTCTCTGGGTCCAATGTGTTTGGGACTCTCTGTGCTTCCTGGACTTGTATGTCCATTTCCATTCCAAATTAGGGAAGTTTTCTCTCATTATTTTTTCAAATAAGTTTTCAATTTCTTGGTCTTCCTCTTCTCCCTCTGGCACATAAGCCAATCCTTGTGTTTTTGAATACTTTTTTCTCCTGCTGTTCTGATTGAATGCTTTTCCCTTCCTTGTGTTCCAAGTCATTGATTTGATTTTTGGCTTCATCCTCTCCTCTGTTGGTTCCCTGTATGTTTTTCTTTGTTTCACATAGTGTAACCTTGATTTCCTCCCTTATGTTTTTTGACATACTGAGGGAGTACTTTGAGCATCCCAATCACCAATATTTTGAACTTTGCATCTGATAGATTGCTTCTCTCCATTTTGTTGAGTTCTTTTTCTGGGGTTTCGTTCTGTTCTTTCATTTGGGCCATATTTCTTTATCTCCTCAATTCAATAGCCTCTCTGTGTTTTGTTTTGATTTGTTTTAAAATATATTTCATTGATTGTGCTATTATAGTTGTCCCATTTTCCCTCCTTCACTCTCCTCAGCCCTGCACACCCCCTCCCATTCACATTTCCCAACTTTAGTTTATGTCCATGGGTCATACATATAAGTTCTTTGGCTTCTATATTTCCTATACAATTCTTAACCTCCTCCTTTCTATTTTCTGCCTATTCTCTATGCTACTTATTCTCTGTACCTTTTCTCCCTCTCTCCCCATCCCACTCCCCTGTTGATAACCCTCCATGTGATCTCCATTTCTGTTTCTCTTTCTGTTCTAGTTGTTTGCTTAGTTTGCTTTTGTTTTTGTTTTAGGTGTAGTTGTTAATAACTGTGAGATTGCTGTCATTTTACTGTTCATATTTTTTATTTTTTCTTAGATAAGTCCCTTTATCATTTGGGATAAATCCCATTTATCAATAAGGGCTGGGTTATGATGAACTCCTTTAACTTGACTTTATCTGTGAAGCACTTTATCTGCCCTTCCATTCTAAATGAAAGCTTTGCTGGATAGAGCAATCTTGGTTGTAGGCCCTTGGATTTCATGACTTGGAATACTTCTTTCCAGCCCCTTCTTGCCTGTAAGGTCTCTTGAGAAATCAGCTGACTGTCTTATGGGAACTCCTTTGTAGGTAACTGTCTCTTTTTCTCTTATTGCTTCTAGGATTCTCTCCTTCATTTTAATCTTGGCCAATGTAATTATGATGTGCCTTAGTGTGTTCCTTCTTGGGTCCAACTTCTTTGAGACTCTCTGAGCTTCCTGGACTTCCTGGAAGTCTATTTCCTTTGCCAGACTGGGGAAGTTCTCCTTTATTATTTGTTCAAATAATTATTCCACTTGTTGATCTTCCTCTTCTCCTTCTGGTACCCCTATAATTCTGATGTTGGGACATTTAAAGTTGTCCTGGAGGTTCCTAAGCCTCTCCTCATTTTTTGGCATTCTTGTTTCTTCATTCTTTTCTGGTTAGATGGGGTTTTTTTCTTTCTTCTGCTCCACACTGTTGATTTGAGTCCCAGTTTCCTTCCCATCGCTATTGGTTCCCTGTATATTTTCCTTGATTTCACTTAGCATAGCCTTCATATTTTCATCTAATTTGTGACCAAATTCAACCAGTTCTTTGAGCATCCTGATTACCAATATTTTGAACTGTGCATCTGATAGGTTGGCTATCTCCTCATCACTTAGTTGTATTTTTTCTAGAGCTTTGATCTGTTCTTTCATTTGGGCCATTTTTTCCGGGGGTAGTGGTGGACATGCCTGTTACATAATGAGGGGTAGAGCCTTAGGTATTCACCCAGGTGGGGTAACCCATGCCGCTGTGTTGTGATGCTGTTTGTGGAGAGGGCATCTGAGAGGGAACAATGACACTTGCTCCACTCTCTGCTAGATTTCAGTCACTTCCCCCACTTTCCACAAGCAAATTGGGCCCTTCTGGTGCTGATTCCCGTGTGAGTGGGTTTATGTATGCTCTAGGACCCTGTGGGTCTCTCCAACAAATTCTCCTGTTAGGCTGGGAGTTTCTCCCACTGCCTCAACCCCAATAGGTGTTCTCAATCAGTGGTTTGAGGATTTATTTCCCTGTGCTGGGGCCCTGCGTTTCACAGTCTATCCCACTCCCCAGTTGTTCCTCCTGGTTTATCTGTGCACAAATGTGGGACCGCTCAGTCCACAATCTACCACCTCACTGGGTCCGAGAGCCTCTGCCTTGTCACAAGTCCTCTCTGCCTGGCTGCCTGTCTCCACCATTTCTACCAGTCTGGATGAATGTGTCCTCTTTTAACTCCTTGGTTGTTGAACTTCCATACAGCTTGATTTTCCGATGGTTCTGGGTGTTATTTGTTTTGAGATCTGTTTTTAATTCTTTCTATGCTTGCACAAGGAGCCAAAGTGTGTCTACCTATTCCTCCATCTTGAATGGAAGTCCCTTTTCTTCAAGTCTATATGTTGCATTTTCACTTTTATTTATTGTTTCTTTTTCTGTAGAAAGCTTATTAGTTTGATGCAATTCCACTTGTCTATTTTTGTTCTTGTTGCCTATGCTTTTGGTGTCCTATCCAAAAAAAAATAATTGCCAAAGCCAATGTCAAGGAGCTTTTTCTTATGTTTTCTTCAAACAATTATACTTCACCAGATCTTGCATTTAAATCTCTAGTTAGTTTTTGTGTATGTTATAAGATAAGAGTGTGTTGATTTTTTTGGAATTAATGCCTATGACTTGCATCAAACTGGGACTGTGGTGGAGGGACTTTCCTTCATCTATGCACCCTGAGAGTTCAATACGAGGGCCAATGACTGCCTGTGTGAGGATCTGGCCACTGATCAAATAGCTGGCATGCTTATTGACAGATAGATCAATCAGGTACCCAACAGTTTGCCAGGTCAATGATTGATGGACAGACCAGCATCCTGGCTGGCTAAGGATTGGGTTTGCATCTAAGTATCTTTAAGCCCACCAATGCCTAGCACAGCACCTGGCTCAGAGTAGGTGCACAATAAATAGCTGCCATATTTGTCATATGGTCTATGTATCATCAAGAGATGCTGGGAAATGTAGACTTTATTTTACTAAAATTAATTACAAATCAGCATTCTAGTACAGAAAAAACAGGAGAATGGAGATTGGAGGCCACTAGTGGTCTTTGCTATAAGGACACAGTGATGAATGAGTTCTGGTTAAGAGATGCAGACACTTGCCACATCTCAAGTTCACAGGTGAAAATACATGAGCTTGGAATTTTTTAGCTGCCTCATCTGCTGAACTTTCAGAGGACAACAAATTCTCTCCTCTACCCATTGGTGACCTAGGGAGATGCTGAGCTGAGAAGCAGAGAAAGGCCACCTTTAACCTTTAAAATCATTGCTTTCTATTTTCATAGGCCTGGCCTTGAGAAGCTAGAGGCTTACATCTTCTCATTACAAAAATCTTACTACAGTTTCCATTTAAAACCTGACCTCAGTGCTCCTGATTACTGTTGACCCTAAATTCTTTGCAGACAAGACTGATTCAGTGTCAAAGACTTCAATTCAGGAATAAGAACCAAAAGTCTTAAAAATTCTCCCTTCTTATGCCTTTAATAAAACATCTTCACCTTGCACCAAAGAGAAATCTCAGCATATAGGTAATGTAATGTAATCTTTGCCCCATTGCCTGGGTTCTAATTTCAGTTCTGTCACTGGCTGGCTTTGTGACCTTGGGCACATCACTTAATCTTCACCTGAGTCTCAGTTTTGTCATCTATGACAGGGGATGAGGTTAATAATGCCAGCCTCACAGGATTGTGTCAGTGGTGAGAACAGAACCAGGCAGGTGGTAAAAAACTTGGAAGTGTTATTAGAAATGTAGACAGCCTTGGAGGACTGGGTGAAAAAATGTAAAGAGATTAAGCAAAATATGTATATGACACATAGACATGGAGAACCATATGGTAATAGCAGTGGAAAGGGGATTGAGAGCAGGGGAAGTGGGCAAAGGGAAGATAAATGAGGATGGAGAGAGACTTGACTTTGGATAGTGAGCACTTCAGACAGTTTGCTGGTGATGTTTTATTGAGTCATATACTTGAAACCTGTATGGTTTTATTAACCCAGACCTTTCCAATAAATTCAACTTTAAAAAGGGAAAGGAGCACAGACAAAGTCATTTCAGGACTTTGTTTCCACAGTCCCCCCATAATTTTTGAGTGGTAAAGAGTCCCATTTTCCCCACATGCAAAGTAGAGAACCCCCTACCAGCTCAGTCTGGTGTAGAGTTGGTGTGGAGTGAACAGGTCTGGGGATTACACATCTCCCTTCTGACCCAAGTGCCAGGTGCTCTCCTGTCTTTCCTACACTTCAGCCACATCCCACCCAGAGGTACTGAGGTGGCCAGTGCTGTGGTAGGGTGTGTGGTGCCCACCCCATCCCATTCCACTTCGGAGAGGCATGACAGGGTTGAGGACCTAACACGCAGGTCTCCTACCTACCTTGCATTCAGATTGCTCCTGTCCCAGAGCACAAGATAATAGGGTGAAAATAAAATTTGCTTCCAAGCTTCCCTTTGGTTTTTTGAGTGTCCTTTTTCTGCATATTTATGGTAATCATCCCTGCAACAAAAAACAGTGACTTCACTGTCTAAATAATACAGTAATTTGTTACAGCTAATTACTCAAGGACTTTGTTAATCTCAATTAAAAGATCCAAGAGGACTCCTGCCCCATCTCGTTCCACTGTTCTTGAAGATCCCCTTAATGTATTCTGGATCACATATTAGTGGGGAGCCAAGAATGGTCCTTGCTGGGCAGAACTGCTAAAATCCATCCCAGTAACGTGAAGCAGTGATTTATTGTGACATGGAATGTGGGACATTTCCCCAGCTTTTGTGATTGTGGTAATGAAGCTGTAAACCAAATAGCATGAAATGAGGCAAGGCCTTACAATTTAATCAGCTCGTAAACAGATCTACTGCATCAAGCAAATGACATTATTATCCATCCGAAGTAAATCATGCTAATCTCAGGAGATAAAATCAACATCGTTAATGGTCACATGTCATATTCATCAACACTAAACCATCCCCTTTGACAGATTAATCCTAACTACAGCTCCCAGGATGTATGGTAATAGGGCTTGTAGCATGCATTTCACTCTGTGCCGGGCTAACCAGCACTCTTAGGCTGCTATTACAAATAATTTTTTTATTGATTTACATATTTTAAAATGCATTTAAGGTGAGGCACCATTAAAAACCCTGTCACCCACCCATATTTCTTCCCTATATTCCCAGACTTTATTAATAGGAACGAGAAGACAAATGCAGTAAGCTTTATAAATACTTTGTTTAGGGCACTGTTTGGGGTCATTAAGATTGGTACTGGGTATTTTGCAGGGGAGAGGGACAGGTGAGGAACAGAAGGGGTGATAGGAAGAAGGGACCCTCTTGTGGTCCAGGGATAAAAGGAAACTGCAGTATTCTTTTTGCTTTCTTTTTTCCTAAAGATACCAGGAGGAAGGGGAACAAATTCTTCCCCAAATCTGATAGCGGAGCCTCCCCTCCCTCTCCCCCTTCCCTTTACATCCCACCTCAACCCCATCAACTCAGCCTCATGGTACTGCATCTGTGCTTGCATTTCAGTCATTGTATCCTGTCTGCTGACTTCAATGCCAAATGTGTTTATTTATCATGAGGCTGACCTAGGATGAATACTCCTGGAAAAGTGCCCACTATTCAAAATGTCACTTCCCCTCAACAGGCTGTGCATTATATTGACAGGCATACTTTCAGAGGCCCCTGAATGACAAGGATGGATGGAGGGCTGCCATCGCAGCCAACACTGCCACCCCAGCTGAGAGAGTGGGTGGATGAGTGAGTGAGTAGGTGGGTGAGTAGGTGGTTGAGTAAGTGAGAAGATGGGTGTAAGTTATCTACACCCTCCCCCAGGAACAGAGCAGCAATAGGAGCCAGGACTACAACAGTAGATGTAACATGGAGACTTACAGGGCGGCATTTCTCGGTGACAAGCAGCTAGCAAGCCACCTTATCCTTCCAGTGGGCACATTTCAGGGGCTTCCTGCCCATGGATAGAGCCAATAGTGGGTGAGGGTTGGAACAAGCGTGCTGTGTTATCCTTCGGAATGAAGAGGATAGAGCTCCAAGGACCACCACTTTGGGCCATGCCAACCTTGCATTGTATAATGGTGTTCTCAGCAATTACTCAATTCAGTGCAGCAACCAGAGATCACCATTGAACTGCGCCCATGTCAACCTGGATAGAAACCCAGGAAGCAGATGGATTTGGGAGGAAAACGTACCAGAATCAAGCTATTATACTCAGTTGAAGCATTTCTCTTGATGCACTAGAAAGACCCCACCTTGGTTTAAGTGGACTAAGACTCAGATATTTCCAGATTCCCCAAAGCAAACTTCAGATAGCCCTCTTCCTGCCGTGATTTATTTCAGAAGAAGGGTGTTTGGTATCTACAACAGGAGCCTAAAAAAACTCCTCAGCCCAGGTCTGTTTTGTAAAATTGCATCTATCGATTAGACCAATTAATGAAATGGCGTAGTGTAAGTTAACTTCAGGATTTAGAGGGCACCAAGTTCAAGTGGTCGGAACCCACTAGGCTGTAGGAGTCTCTAAAGATCTTGTGTCAGGGAATTCCCAGAATTTTGACTGAGTTGCCTGCTCTGCTCACTGGGGACCTGAAAGGCCAAAGAAAGACCTTTCCACGGAGCCGCTTGTTGGAGTTCGTATGGTTTCGGGCAGTGGTTCATAAACTTCAGCGTGAGTTAAAACCTCCTGGGGGTTGTTAAAACACGGAGTCCTGACCTTCACCCGAAGAGTTTCTCATTCAGTGGGTTTGAGGTGAGGCCAGAGAATTTGCAATTCTAACAAGTACTCAGGTGGTACTGATAGTGTTGGTCCCAGGCCACATTTTGAAAACCAGGGTTTGGGGACAGGAACGCCTATGTCAGGGAGAGGCAGAGGCGGGCAGGGAGGGAGGTGCAGGCGAAGGGCACTAGGCTCCTGAGTACAGGATACAAGCCCAGAGTTGGGTCATGGCAGGAATCTGGGAGCAGAAACAGGAAGTGAGGTCGGGAGCAGGACTTCCACATCTCTGAGGGCTTTCCTGTCATTATTGTTTTTGTTGTTATTGTTGTTGTTGCTTCTCTTTTCTCACTGGGGACCTGGAAAGTCCATTTTAGTTTGCAAAACAAACAGAATTTGTTTTACAAAACTGTTTCCAATCTATCTGTAAAGAATGGCTGACATTTCCTTTTCCTTCCAGGTTGGTCATGTCTGTGGAGATGATGTGGACCTCATGGACCGGCAGCCTACAGGACCGGTGAGGGTTTGGTTTGGATATTTCTACTCTTGAGGATGCCCAATCCTTCCTCAAGTTCTTCATAGCAACCTGAATGCACCCATGGGTAGCCAGCCGGTCCCTCAGGCCACTCCCAGGGAAGGGCTTTCCTAATCTAAGTTTCTGTGACTCTGAGAATGCAGGTGAACAAAGCGAGGCTGAAAAACTGGAGTTCAGATCCCTGTAAGTCAAGACTGAAAACAGCAAGCATCCTGGGGGCCAGATATGGCTGGACTCTAGCCCAGCCCAACTCTGATTTGCTGTGTTTCCTGCACGCTATCGCTTTCCCTCTCTGGACTTCCCCACTCTTGCATCTTCTGTGAAGAAGTAGTATGGCACCAGATTTTCTCCAAAAATCCTTCCATTTCTGATAGGGATGAGGTTATGCCCGTGTTTCCCAAAGCAAACTCTGTGCAACCCTTCTTCTCCTTGAAAAATGGGTTTCGTGGTTAGATAAGTTTGGAAACATTTTCGAAACATAAGCCTTCTCTTAGAGTTATAAGTCATCTTCACAAATTAAAGGCTCTTAAGAGCGCTGAAGTCAGGAAACCTGTTTAACTTTATTTAACCCAGCACTTTCCAAACTTATTTGACTGCAGAACCATACAACTTTGTTTTCCACTTAATATCTACTGGTGCTGGGGTTCTCCAGAGCACACTTTGGGAAACACTGGCTAATGCCAATGCCTGAGGCAAGAGGCAGATGAATACGTCGGCATCTGAAGTTGCTTTTCCTCTGTACCCGAAGGTGTAGCCCACTTCCCCTCTTCTCTCTGCACCTTGGTGCATTGGTCCACTCAGGAAACGTGGACTGAGTATCTGCCACAGGCCAGGGACTGAGCTGGGCACTCAGCTCATACTAGACAGATAGCTCCTGCCCTCATAAAGCTCCTGGCTGGGGTGGCAGGGGAGAGCCTAGGTCCTGCCTTGGCCTGGAAGGGAATGTTAGATTCTTTCATCCCTTCTTTTCCACATGCTGACATCAATTTGCCACTGGAGTCACTAATAGATTCTCTCTGTTCAGTCTCACCTGCGTGTAAAGCACACAAATGTGTGCATTCATTCATTTAACCAAAATAAATACTGAGCCCTGGCTGGTGTAGCTCAGTGGATTGAGCGTGGGCCTGCGAAGCGGAGGATGGCGGTTTGATTCCCAGTCAGGGCACATGCCTGGGTTGCAGGCCAGTTCCCAGCAGGGACCAGTTCCCAGCAGGGACCAGTTCCCAGCAGGGGATGCATGAGAAGCAAGCATACATTGATATTTCTCTCCCTTTCTCCATCCCTTCCCTTCTAAAGATAAATAAATAAAATATTTTTTAAAAAATAGATACTGAGCTGATTCAGCTTCTTAGAGTGGAAGCTCTGAGTTCTGTGCTGCCTCACCAGGGCTGGTCCCAATCCTCTCTCACATCCTTATTTTCTTATCTTGGGAGTGACATGTTCTCTCTGATCATTATTTTTTTCTTTCTCTAGGTTCTTTTTCCTCAGCCTTCGAAAGTAAAAGCCAGGACAAGCCATTGCTTCTCTTCCTGCTGTCCCATCTCTTGCCTTGAGGCATACAGCACAGAACAGCCTGCAGGGTGGAGGAAGAAGAGAAGGAAATATTCAGAATTGTTAAAAATTAATTAACAGTTCAAACATATTATATTACCATAAAACAACAGCAATTTTTAAATATGCTTTTTACAGAAGCACACCAGCCAATGGATGGTGCTATAAGCCCCTTCTCTGGTGAGCATCATTGTTCTGTGAGGCCAGAATGTTGAGGTCAAGATCATTCATTCAGCCCTGATTTGGTGTGGGGGTTTGTTGGGTGTTGTCCTGCCAAGTGAAAGGTTGCCAGTTTGACTCCTGGTCAGGGAACATGACTGAGTCATGGGTTCAGTCCCCGGCCAGTGTGCATGGAAGAAACCAATCAATATTTCTCTCTCGTACTGACGTTTCTCTCCCTTCCTCTCTCCCTCCCTTCTCCTCTCTCTAAAATAAAAAATGTATTTTTTAAAAAGAGCATTTTCTCATTCATGTACCACAATAGACAACCCAATTGTTCCCTTAAGAAAAATTCATGTCTTGTTTGCAGATTCTGCTGCCCTACAGAAAGAAGGTGGTCATTTATTTGGAGAAATCTTGATCAGGCTTCTTAATTTTCAAAAAAGGCAGTCAACCTGAAAGTTCCCAGGTTGGCTTAAAATCTTTTAAATTATTATTGTTATTATTATTATTATTATTAAATAATACCTACTTATAACAAAAACAAGTTACAAAAACAATTGTAACCAAAAAGTTACAAAAACAATTTACAAGTTACAAAACAATTTGTAACAAAAAACAAGTTACAAGTTACAAAAACAAGTTGTAACAAAAAAGTTACCAAAACAATTCATTTAGAAAGTTGTCTGCTCTAAGCAAACCTCTCCAAGACAACCACTTTTGGACACTGGTTTTGTGTTTATCCAGGCTTTCCCTTCATAGCTTACTTCTTCAGTAACACTGATCTGCTTCATTCTTCATAACAAAACTGCATTGTTTTCTTGATTAACTCTTTAAAAATTATTTTTTAAATCTAAAAGTAATACAAAGTTTTAGTAAGGAGGGCTTAGGTGAACTATGACAGTCCATCTCCCAATGTTCAACACGGTTACCAGTTTCTCCTGTAATCTTCCAGAAATTTTCTGTGTTATTTTACTTCACTTGTAACCCAAGCATGATCAGACAGTGCCTACTGTTCTGCAACTTGCTTTTTTCACCTTACACCATCTTACACAACTTTCCCTAACAGCACGTATTGCCCCCCTTGTTCCTGTTGATGACTGCATGGTCTTCCACTGTGCACATGTCTATAATTTATATCTCTTGGTCCGATTCTCAGCCACGTACAACACCTGCATTTCAGGTCTTTGTTAGAAACAAGATTTCCACACTGTCTGCTGCCCATCCTCTAACAAAAGCAGAGCTAAAAGGAGAATGGCAATTATTCTCCTTTGCAAGGAGAATAATTTGGAAATGAGGTTGGGGTTAGTCCTTGCCCTCTTCTAGCGTGTAGGTCTTATCCCTGAATGAAGCTGCCACCAGTGAACTGCGTATTTGATCCGCATCTCCTGGATCTCCCAAACAGGTGCCTTCACAGGCCTGGCGCCTGGTCACGAGGAGGACGGGAAGGATGTCCACTACTGCACGGCCCACAGGAGGTCCATGCCAAACAAGTCTCGCTTCTTCTGAGGAGCTGCTCTGCTTTCCTGTAGGGACTATGTGACCTTGGTAATTATTCATGTTTCTTATTTTCCTTTTTGCTTTGACCTGGAAGCCCAGAGCCAAATTTCAATAATCACATAAAACTGTATGTGCTTATCTGCTTGCTATTTTTTCCTTTCATCTTTATAGTCTTTTATAGAACTCCTGGACCTTTCATTGGAAAGATCTTGATATTTAACTTTTGAACCTTTTCCTTTCTTGTTTTGCTGAGGTTTCTTATTTTTGTTGATACCCCTGACAGTCACCTCATTTTTTTCTTATTGCAGAACAAGACTGAGCACCAGAAGACTTTGGGAAGATGCTTCCCAGACATGTCCCTTTCTGTTCTGAGGCCTGTTTTGCCCTTGCTCTGTCGACATGGAGAGGGTTGAGGGGGGCTGTGGCGATTACAGAAGCAAGGGGGGTTAGGACAGCAGGTGGCCTGACTGGAGAGATTTGCAGTTCGAGGACCTAGGGCCAAAATTTATTTGAAATGAGGTGTGGGGGCTGCTAGGCTGCTTTTAGCAGGGCCCGCTCCCTCAACTCTGAGTTTAATGGGCTATTTCTAAGCCTGAAAAGTGCCTCATGTCCTAACAGCACCACCACTCCTGGGATTAGCTTGGAAACCAACAAGGCCAGTTTGGGACTTGGCAGTGCTTTCAGCGTCAGAGTCAGGAAGGACCTGGGCCTTCCACTAAATGAGGGACAGAGGTGGCAGGCCCTAGAACCCAGTGGGTTGGATGCTGTCCTGTCGCCTGCAAGAGGAATGGCTGTGATAAAATAATAACCAGGAACAGTAGGTGACCCAGTTTGAACAAAGGGGCTGAGGATCGATGCTCCGCAGCCGCTGCCTGCTTTGTGGGTCCTTTCGTTACAACGTTATATATTATATGCAAATCTCGGCACAAACTTAAGGCCGCTTTTCATGTCAAGTGGCTTCTTTGAGCCTATATGTTATATTTTACAGATCTTGGACAGTAACATTTTTCTTTTTAGTGCAAAGTTGCTCAAGGTTCATCGGAGACTCTTTTAAATTGCTGCTTTCAGAGAAATAACAATGTAAAATGACACGATGATGTATGGCCCCGTCCTGCCGACCAGGGCTGCAGCAGCCGCCAACGCCACGGAACCTCAGGGAATGAAGCGGTCTCCGGGGCGCCATTGTGCAATTGTCCTAACCGGATCATTTTTAATTAGTTGCAATTAATTTCAAGTGACAGCGTCCTGAAATATCAAGTCAGAGAAGCTCTGGTGCTTGGGTGGGGTTATTAGGAACAGACGGCTGGTGAGAGAGAAGCCAGAGGGGGGTCTCCTCGCAGGGCTTCCACCGACAACACGAGTTCCTGGGTAGGGGGTGGAGGGGACTCTTCCCTAACGATGCAAATGTTCTGATTCCTTCTGGGCTGTGTATAAGCACTGCTAGGTGGACTCTTATTACCCCCGTACCTGCAGACAAGCGTGTTCTAGCAAGTATCTTGCTTCAGTAATACAAAGTGGTTCAGCCAGGTAACGTCTGTGTCGGTGTGGGAAAAGCAGACCCTGAAATGAACGTTTGGGCAGGTAGTTCATTTGAGAGGTGACCCTAGGAGTGGGGAAGTGAATCAGGGAAGGGAAGGACACTGATAAGGGGTACGTTATTAAACAAGTTAGCTCTCTAGGTACTTGGAGCTCATTCCCGTTGTGGAACTCCAGGAGACAACCTAGAACACACATCTCAGAGCTATTCCATCCATGGGACAAAGCAGCTGGGATATTACACAATGATCCTCCAGGTTATTGGTGGAGGATGCTTCCAAGCTGCTGTGTGACGGTGCACCAGTCTTTGAAAAAAGCTCCTGGGGCTGGGGTGGGGTGGGGGGACCCTGCAAATGCTGCCATCTGGAACAGGCTTCGAGCCATGCCAGGAAAAGGGCAAGGTGGTGGTCACTGACAGTGTCTGCTATAACCTCAAGGTCCCCTTCCAGTCCTAATATCTTACAATGCCTACAATCCCCCTTGGGTCTCCCTCTAAGGCCTTCACCTGGGGACAAACAGGCAGAGAAGGCTGATGTGCCCAGGGCCATGAGCCTTGTAGAGCAGAGCTGAGACATCAGGATGCCTGCCTCTCTATGTCAGGCTCCCAGCACACACCCCCACCCCCATCCAGGAACCAGGCTAAGTTGGACCAGGCTACTGTGAGCCAGCTGGGTTTCTTTCCCTCCAGCCAGCACTGACACTTGCACATGCTAGTGTCCCAGCAAACATCTCTAGTCTTCATCTTAGCATCTTTTCTCCTGCATCTAGGTTTGGATTCAGAATTCGTCTCAGCAGGGTTGCTATCAAGCAATGGTGGATGCACAACGCATAGAACCAGAGAGAGTGTCCCTCCTGAGCACCACGTCCTCTAATCAAAACATGTTAGGGAAAAGGGACTGCATAGAGACAGGGTTGCTTCTTGTCCCCTACCTAGCTGATTTTTGGGGTCAGGGGGCTAATCTCCACTTCCAATGCACTCCCTACTCTAAACAGTGGATTTAGAACCAGGATCAGGACACTTGACCTTCATTCCCTGGCTTCTCTGGGAAGAATAGGGGAGCATATATGTCAACGCCGCAGCTGCCACCACCACCCACTCCTCCTTCACATCCCCAAAGGCATCCTTCATTGGTTAATCAGTAGGGAGGGGGTGGGAGCTAATAAGACTTGGCCCTTTTCTCAGGAGTGATAACAGCCATAACAAACATTTAGTGAGCACTTGTCATATGGTCACATACAAACAATATTACTTAATTTTTACAACCCAGATAAATATTATTATCCCCATTTGGGGGGATGGGAACTGAAGCACAGAGAGGTTAAGTAACTTGCCTAAGGCCACCCAGCTACTCAGTGGTAGGGCTAGGATATGAACTTGTCAATCTGAGTCTGGAACCCCAGTGATGAAGTCACCTACCTGAGGAATTCTGACACCCACTGCACCCCCTCTGAGTCTTGTTTCATGCTTCCCCTCAAAATACACTAAAAAGTCCTCTTTCCAAAAATGCAGCGTGTGTCTGACCTAACCACTTCTCTTTTTTTCTTTCTTTAAAAAACATAGATCATTGCATCCATTTGGGGGACCCCTAAAAATCACTTCAGACTTAAGCATTTTTCTTTCCTTCCAGAGCCCAGGCCCATTGTCTGCAGTTAAGACGCCAGGACCCTCATCAGGATTGTGTGGTCATCCCTTAGTTCTCACTAGTACAGAACCCACCTCCAGAGGCGCAAATGTCCCCTTAGTCACCCTGCATGGCTCTATGATCCACTCACTTACATAAACCCTGGCTCACACTGGACCAATCCTTCCATTCACAAAGGATGCCCCTTTGCTTCCACAACTCACCTTGAAATCACCGTCTCGTGACATCAGATTTGCCCCCAGGCCCCAACATGTCTTGCTTTGGTCTTCCAGTCAGTTGTTTTTCAACAGTCCCAGTCTGCCGGGGACTTGTTTTTTGGGTGCCTTGTTTTTTCAGTGATTTCCAACTAGCTTGTTTTCCTAATCAGTCTTTACTTGACAAGACTTGCAAAATTTCTGTCCTAGAATCTGGGTTCTCTCCACTTTGCCCAGCCCTCTCACGCTCCATGATGAGGTGTTCCGGACTTTGCATCACTTTTTCTGGGGATGCCCGTTCTCACGTTTCCCCAAGGGACCCCGTCAGCCCTGGGCTGGGGATCTCAGGTTAGCTCTTTTCTCCAGGGTCTGTCAGGGCCATAAAAGGTGACCACTACAAGTCTGTCTTTGGGGACCTTATGTACTTACCTGGACACTGTGGCAACAGAGGGCTTCGTAGAAGGAGGAAGAGCAGCAGGCTTCAGTGGGGCTATGGGATTAAAGTGGCCAGAGGAGGCTTCCTGCGGAAATCAAGGCTGGAATTCCCTGCACCGTAGCCCTCAGCCCACCAGACCCACAGCCTCTCTTCTCACCAGGTTTGTCACACTCCCTTGCTACCCCAGGATGGAAAGCAGAGATCATATATCCAGCCTAGCCACATAATTTTTTAAAAGTCAATATATTGACCAAACTGTAATACAGTGGAGAAGTCAAAGGAAAGAAACTTATGGTAAAGCAAAACATAGTTGAATATGTAAACGCTCAGCAACAATGAAACATCGAACACTTGCTCCTAAGTGTAAAACCACATGATGGGACAGCTGTCAGTGCCTCCTGCCATGAGGTGCGGTGTGTTGGTGACGTCAGAGCCATGAGTGATATGCCCACGTGAACAGCGGTTTCTGAAATGACACACGGTTCTTGGCAAGGTTCTGCAAGAGCACAGGATGACTTTCTCCTCAATCATCACAGGAGTTGCATTCCTAGAACATCTAGTGTATATTAAAACCATGCAAAAATACTCTGTGGTTATATGCAAAACTGAGCTACGTTTTTGACTCAGCTCATTGTAAACAATTTTTTTCCAACAGGATCACTGTTGAGCCCAGGACCTGCCTAGTGGTTGTGCAGGCTATGTTCACCATGTAAGTGAATGGTGCCCCCTGGGGTTGTGGAGAACACAGCAACTTACTTGGAATTTTCAAAGTGGGAGAATTCTTTGTGGCATGCGCGTGTCCTACACGTTGCTGTATGCAGAGAGCACTCCTGGTCCTCTGTCCCCCACACACATACACTAAATGCCAGCATTGTGACAACAAAATACCCCCACAAATGTCCAAACTCGCCTTTGGCAGCACAGCCCTACTGAGAATCATTGTCTCGGAGCTAATGCAGCTCCCGCCTCTGCTACCAGCAGGCAGTTCTCAGCCTCTTCGCGACTCCTCTTTATGGCCTCCTCCTTCATTTCTTCCTTCCTGCTCCTGCTCCAGTCCCAGTCCTCACTCCTGGTCCAGCAGACACATCCACCTGGGCTCCCTGCTTCTGGCCTCAGCTAGGGCACCCACCCGGCATTTCCACACAAAGCCCTTTCCTTCTTTGCCACTGCCTTGGGAATTCAACCCCACGCTAACAGTGCTTATCCCTCTGACCACAACTTTTCACAGTAATCTTTCCCCCTACCGCTCTTCATTCTCCAAGCGTTCCCCTCTCCAAACTTTTGTTCCCACCATTCTCATTCTCGGTCAAACCCCATCACGCATCCCACCGTCTCCCCCATCTCTGTCCTTAGAGCCACCTTATTTACCAGCCTTTCCAGAAGTGCATGGTCAGAAGCAATGTGCTGCTATGATGTGTTATCTGGGACTCATAACACCTTTCTAGAGTGATTTTCTACATTAAAATCCCCCCAGAGCAGGAACCAGGACCTACTGCCCTTGGGGCCCCACATTGGAGATCAAAGGGGCTCCAGGTTGACTTGAGCATACAGCTGGCCTAGGAGAGGCATGGATTTATCAGTGTCAATGGGCTGCTGGGAGCCATGGGGTTTCGAGAGTGGAGACTGACTTGAAGCAGACTGCTCTGGTGGGGAGGGGCACACAGTACTGGGGCAAAGAGCAGGGATGCTCCATCCAGCAGCAAGGAAGGATGACAACTCGGTTTCCTAGGTGAGACAGGAAATCAGAAGAAGCCCTGAACCCACCCTGTCTAGGAGGTGTTCAGTGCTACCACTGCCCGCCAGTATGGGGGACAAGTGGTCACAAGCTGTGAAGAGAGCTCTGGCCTGGGAGTCCAAAGGCCTGGGTTCGAGTGACCAGCGTTGCTTCCATACCTGCAGAAGTGCGTGATGCTGGGTGGCCCACCTCACCAGGAGGTCCCCACAAGAAGGCATTTAACTAACTTGTCTCTGGGTAAATTAAATCCCCAGCATTTATTACCATTTGGGCTCAGTTTTAAAGCATCAGTCTCACTAAATATCTTTTGTGCCTCCCTCCTAATCTATAAACAGTTTAGCAATACAGCTTACCATGCATCATGTTATTAGAGGCTATATTATTACAGAATAATATCCTATATTATTATCCAAAGAAAGGTACCCTTTGCTCCATATGTGATCCTATCCTATGCCATGCTAACTTATGTTCTGCACTCAGCCCCATCCAGGACAGAGCTTCCCCCTTTACCTCTGTCTCCATTGGCATCTCAGCAGGCGCCAGGAAAGGAGAGAAGATGAGGCTGGTGGGACTTGGGCCAGGACTTTAGAGCACTCTGCCCCGTCTATCCTCCTGTCCACCAAGCATCCTCTTTAGAATGGTGCCTCAATATTCACCTTGCACTGAGTCCTCAGGACCCACATTATTCTAGCGGCTTCATCTCTCCTGCAACCTCAGAGCCTCCTCTGCTGTGTTGCTGGGCTGCCACGGGAGACTGAATGGGGCAGGCCAGACAGAAGAGAGGGTGTGTGTGTGTGCACGTGGCACACACACGTGCATGTGTGTGTTCCTGCACTCTCGCAGATGTCACTGCTGCTGCCGCTGTGCTCTGGCAGGAACCCAGATGTTCAAAGCCCTCTGTGTAGCTTCATCACACCCAAGAGTGGGGACTTGCCCAAGGGTAGGCGTGGGGGAGGGTGGGGGTAAGGTGCATGCGGAATGCGGGAGTTGAAGAGGGGGGACTTCTGGTCATTTTGAACAGGACCAGGCAGAGGGAGCCCCGACTCCTTGCTGAAGCTGAGCAGTGGCCCCCACCCCCACACAGGGCCTGACTCTAATGTCTTCTGATGGAACAAATTGGTGAGCACGACTATTAGCTGGGTGACATCAAAAGGCATTAATCTCTGGTTCCCGAGCAGGACCAGCACCACATTAGTGCCTTGCACCCAGTCATTATTAAGACTTTAGCCCAAGGGTGTAATAAATGTTTTATGGCATGCAAACCAAGGTAATGGAATGCAAATCCCATAATATAGCCATACATTTATTTTCTAATGGAGCAAATGATGATGTATTTTATCTGAGAAGAGCTGCTGATAGAGTCTGCTTGAGAAATGCAAAGTTAGGAACCCAAACGTCCAGTGGGTGGCCCTGCTGGGTGGGGGCTTGGGGTAAGAGAGGGTGGGATCCATGTTGAGACTTCTTAGCGCCTGTTAAGCTTTAGTGCACAGTACCTTCCAAACAAGTCCATCACTCTACTTCTCACGCCCCCAAATTCCCTCCTTTTGGGGCATATATCAAATATTCTGAGGCTTAATTATACGCCCTTTGCAGAGTGCCCCTCCTCCCTGGAGCCCCAACCCCCACCCAGAGCTGCATACCAATAAGCTACGTAGTTCATTCACATTGGCTTTCCAAAAATATGGCCGCATTAAGGTGTGAGATGTTAATGGGACCAAGGGGCGCAGGACTATTTCTCCAGTGGAGTTAGGACTTGGCACTGGTGTTGCTTTTATTAAGAGACCAACATTGTTCGCTTGCAGCCCTGGGGCTGGTGGGGAGGCCAGTCTGGATACTCAGCGAGGCTGCAGCCTTGGGCAGGGCTTCAGGTGACCTAGAGCCCCAGGTCGTTCTGCTACTGCTTCAGAAAGAATTTTTTATTATTCCAGTTAGAAAAGAGCATGGGACTGCTTCTGCAGTCAGAGGGTCTCTTCATTCCCAAGAACTTCCTTGGTGCCCTCTCTCGCCCACCCCAGGCCCAAGCACAGCCCCTGGCTGGGCAGGAGCTCATGGGCCTTATCCTGGTGTTGGAGAACCTGTTCTCTACCTAGACTTATAGGAACACCTGGAAGTTCAAGGCTTGCCCCTGCTTTTGAGGTGCTGATAATCTAAATAACTAGGGAAAAGATAAATGCATCTGAAAGGAAATTATCAATGTCAGGAAATATATGGCTTAAGTATCACCTGAGGGATGTATCTGAGGGACACAAGTTTTTTCGGTAAGATTTCCAAGGTGGAGCGGGAAGGCATCTGTCAAGAAAAAGGGAAGGGGAGTAAAAATCACTGCTGGAGAAGAACCCTGGTGGTGTTGCTGTGGGCTGCAGGTATTGACCCCTTGACCTTGAAAGGGCAGGACTGGGTTCTTCCCCCAGAGAGCTCCTAGTAGGTCCTCAATTCACATTGGCTTCCCAAATTTGATTTTCATTGTATTTTTTGCATTATCAGTTACCCCCCTTACACCCTCTTCCACCTCCACCCACCCGCTCCCCCCCTCAGTCACCGCACTGTTGTCCATGGTCACACGCATTGGCTTTTAAGGGTCCTGGGAACAGTGACTGCCCTCAGAGGGCTGGGACTAGATCTAGAATGGCCACTTTAGTTCTTGGCAGTGCTTTTGATCTTCTAATATGCCCTCTTATTTTATAGAATAACATTAATGCCAATATAATTAATTGAGAAATTATATCAGCCCTGTTCTAAACACTTCATTATCTCATTGAATCTTGAAACGGCCTTAAGAGGAAAGCACCTTTATAGTTCCCACTGAGGAATAATAATGAGGAAACAAGTCTCGGTATGGGTCTCACCCAAGTGAGTAAGAGCTGGGATTGTAACCAGATCTTTCTACCCCTTGAGCTCATCCTACACAGTCTGCCCCTCCAAATCAAGGTAGCGGGGTCAGAGAAGTAAAGAGATGTGTTGAAGAACACACAAGTTGCTGTGGTCATGGGCGAGCCTCTGGCTTCAGGCCACTGCTGTCTCTCCTGAACCACAGTGAGCAGCCTTGGTTTTCAAGTGCATTCATTATCGCAAGAGCAGCCTCCTCAGCTCTGAGTGCCTGACTCTCTGTCTGTGCTTAGGAACAATACCATCTCATCCTAAGAGAAGTCAAATCATGGATGAACACCAAAAAAGTATAACCGTATATCTGGTGTCCCAAGTGAGCCTGAGCCCACCCTAACTGGAAGATTCTCCCTTGACTTATGATTTGCTCTGGGTTCTGCTCTAGTTTGACCTGGTAAAGCTCCAGAACCAGCCTTTGTATAACATTATCTTTCAAGGCCCAGAGAATGAGCCACACCCACCTCCGGGGGAGGAAAGAAAGTAATAATCACAGCCTTCCGCCAAGATGGAGGCATAGGTGGAAACACTGTGCCTTCTCCCATAACCAAGTTTGAATACAACAAAGGTTTGGAGAACAAAGACACAGCCAAAGAACAGAAAATTGAATTATACGGAAGTCTGACAACAATGAACCGTTCAACTGGGATGGTAAGAGGGGCGGAGCCAGCAGTGGAGCAGGGTCAGGCAGGAAAGATCCCCGACCTAGGTGTGCAAGTAGCCTGGACCCAGTCAGGGTGTGGGGCAGACTGACCACGGTCGCACATTCGCACACAGTGAGACAGACCACGCAGGCCCCAGGGGGCGAACCCAGTGGTGGAGGGCTGACGGCAGTGGCACACTCACGTGCAGTGGGATGAAACGCTCGGGCCCCAGTGACAGTGGCAGCTGCGGCCACAGCGGTGGGAGGTGGAGATGGGACCCCATTGCTCCTCTTTGACCCCGCCCCCACATACAGAGTCACAACCCACCGACTTAGTTGCCCTGTTCTGGTGAACACCTAGGGCTCCGATCCTGCTACATAACAGGCACGAACAGCCCAAAAGATGGCTCGAGAAGAACTCAAAGTCCCAGAGCCAATAACTCTAAGTGACCAAGAGATTGCCAGCCTCTCAGAAGCACAGTTCAAGACACTGTTTATCAGGATGCTCACAGAGCTGGTTGATTTTAGTCACAAATTAGAGGAACATATGAAGGCTAAACTAATTGAAATGAAGGGAGATGCACAGGAAACCAATAGCGATGGAAAGGAAACTGGGACTCAAATCAATGGAATGGATCAGAAGGAAGAATGAAACATCTGACCAGAAAGGAATGAAGAAATGAGAATTCAAAAAAATGAGGAGAGGCTTAGGAACCTCCAGGACATCTTGAAACGTTCCAACATCCAGATTATAGGGGTACCAGAAGGGGGAAAGAAACACCCACCAGTGGAAAACTTATTTGAACCAATAATAAAGGAGAACTTCCCCACTCTGGCAAAGGAAATAGACTTCCAGGAAATCCAGGAAGCTCAGAGAGTCCCAAAGAAGTTGGACCCAAGAAGGAACACACCAAGGCACATCATAATTACATTAGCCAAGACCAAAATGAAGGAGAGAATCCTAGAAGCAGCAA
This sequence comes from Sturnira hondurensis, assembly GCF_014824575.4. Lineage (NCBI taxonomy): Eukaryota > Metazoa > Chordata > Mammalia > Chiroptera > Phyllostomidae > Sturnira > Sturnira hondurensis. The sequence goes on along the minus strand of NW_028081392.1, from coordinate 4,818,551 downwards.
GAGATAAGGGGACAGTCACCTACAAAGGAGTACCCATCAGACTGTCAGCTGATTTCTCAAAAGAGACCTTACAGGCAAGAGGGGGCTGGAAAGAAGTATTCCAAGTCATGAAATCCAAAGACCTATAGCCAAGATTGCTCTATCCAGCAAAACTCTCATTTAGAATGGAAAGACAGATAAAGTGTTTCTCAGATAAGGGCAAGTTCAAGGAGTTCATCATCACCAAGGCTTTATTACATGAAATGCTAAAGGGACTTATCTAAGAAAAAGAAGATGAAAAATATGAACAGTGAAAGGATAGCAAACTCACAGTTCTTAACAACCACACCTAAAACTTAAGCAAACCAAGAGGACAGCTAGATCAGGAGTGGAACCATAAAAATGAAGAACACGTGGAGGGTTAGCAACAGGGGGGTGGGAGGAGGAGAAGAGGGGAGAAGGCACAGAAAATAGCATAGATGGTAGGTAGAAAATAGATAGGGGGGAGGGCAAGAATAGTAGGGGAAATATAGAATCTAAAGAACTTGAGACACGTGGTTATAAACTAAGGGGGGGGGAGAATGGTGGGGGAGGGAGTGTTGGGGTGGAGGGGAATGAAGGGAGGAATAGAACAACTGTAACCCTGAAGGAGGGTTACCAACTGTAATGGGGAATAGAACAACTGTAATGTAATAAAATGTTTATTTTATTTAAAAAAATAAAATAAAATATAGAGATAATAAATTTTTTTAAAAAGTAATAATCAGCTCTGAACTCTTCAGGCTAGATCTGGAAACACAGATGAGAACACTCAGCCACCTAGGCAGGGCTAGGTCTAAGATGAGGTGAGAGGAGCCTAGGGCGCAAGACTTAAGGAGGCATTCACTCTCAGAGTCATGCAAGTACAGGCCTTAAAATTATGTGCTCTAGGCACCTCTCTTGCCAGGGCCTGACCCTAATTGCCCTGACTCTATCACAAACAGGAAAGCAGAAGGAAGTCCATATCTCCCTGGCCCACCAGTGAGTTCAAGGAGGAAAAGGGTGACTTCCAACTGGTCCCTGTACCTAGAAAATTTGGAATTAGCAACAAAAATTCTAAGGAAACTGATTTATATAGAAGAAAAATGTGAACTGTTCACTAGCTCACTTAAGTGAAAGTTCAAGGATTTTCAAGCCTTAGACAGGACAAGATCCAGTTGCCCAATGCCCTCAACAATCTTTGTCTTTCCATCTCTCAGCTCTGCTTTCCTTGGAATTCTTCCTTGGTACAGACTAGCTGAAAGTAGACAAAGGGTCACTTGGGCCTGGAATACATGCACTGACACCATGATAGGTGCTTATCATGGTGTCAGAGACAGTATGGCCTGGAGCCACACCAAAGGTTCTCCTGCAGGAGGGAATGGCTTTACTCTAAAGCTCAGGAAGCATTTCCCAAGTGAGGGCAAGAGGGCACCTAGCAGTGCCAGGCCTACTTCTGGCTAACCCCAATGGCAAACGGAGCTTCTCCTTCCCAGCAGTTGTAGCAATAGCTTCCATTAGCCAGGCTCCCATCTCATGCTCATTACTGAACTAATCACCATGGCCATGGGGCTGACCTGCTCTCATAGCCTAGTTCTAATCATGGGCTGATCCCTGTGGACCTTAAGACATTCAGCCCCATTTGGAACCACACACAGACTTCGTGAAAGAGAGTAGATTCCCCAAAGGAGAATCTGGGAGCTACTCTTAGAGGAGGGATGAATGTTGAGCAGGCAAACTTAAGAGTGGTCAGTCAAGAGTGGGAGACCTTCTAAAACCCTGTCTGCACTAGACCTTCTCTGGGGCCCCATAGCACCTGCTGCCCAAATCTGCCTAACTTATGAGCATCTTCTGGAAGCTTTCCCCACGCATGCAATGCTTCTTGCTCATCTTTGGCCACCTAAGCTCCCTAGGGACTGGCCAATGACTTGTGCATTACAGTCACTCAGTAAGAATTTGCTGATGTTATGAAAGAATGAATGAGGAGCTGTGCTGGGGCTGGGCCCCAGACTTTTATTAACTGTGAGGTTAAAAGCTATCGAGGGTCAGGGGCACCACAAAGGGGCAGAGGGAGTGAGTCAATTAACACCTGCCTTTTTATTTCCAAATCGAATTGTTGCATGAGGTTTAGGGATGATGTAACCACTCAGCAGTGGCGTCAGGGGAGGATTTATGAGCCATGGTATATGGAGCAATGGTTTGAGCAGGCAGCTGATGAGAGGCACTTGCCCTGACTGCCCTTGCTTGGAAGTCTCCCTAAAATAACGGTTGTAAGACATGAAGGTACCTTGGCAATTATAAATCTGTAGCCTTGTACTCACGGTGGATCTGAATTGAGTCACTTTTTCCTAAGCTGGTTTAGAAGGGTGTCCAGCTCAGGCGTGGATGGCTTCATGCTAGAAAGGTAAAGAGTGGGAATGTTGGGGAGTACAGGGGGAAGGGGTAGACAGATAGATTAGCTTGGCTTTGGGTCCCAGGAATGGGCCCAGGACCCCACTGGAGACTTTTTAGGTTTGGTTTGCATTTGAGTAAGAAATGATGTTAGCAACACAGAGAGTCTATTTGTTAATATCCATTCATTGTCTCCTACCTGAGATGTGCAGGATTAGCCTCTGGTGGAAGTTTCCTGTGTGGCTGGACCACTGACCAATTCACGGCTTGCTGTCGGCTTGGAAAAGAAGGAAGAAGGCAAGCTTTCCCGCTAGTCCTTCCCACCAGTGCTTGGGTCCGAGTGATGGATTTTCAACTGGGTTATTAAATGCTGATTAAAGTACTAGAAAAAAGAACAGGAGAAAAAACACATTGACTGTTGTACATACACACACTCACCCACCCCAGGCCCCCCTTTTCTTTTCTCAAGCTGCCTCGAAGTTCGTTCCAACCCTCCATTGGAAATGCTATAAAAGGCCAGGTTAATTAAGTCCTATATATTACCAGCACAAACACTTCCAACTTTATTCCGGCGGCTCCATGAGTGAGGAGGAGGCCAGGCAAGGTCCAGGCAGCTCAGGGTAATAAAACAGAAGACTCAATTACCTTGTACATTTGCAGTTTTTATAAAATCATTTAAAGTTCTCCCAATGAAAATCACAGTGAAGAGGGATTGGAATCCTGAAACCCAGTGGGAGCTGAGGGATTTTAGAGCAGCCACAGGTAAGAAAGTCACGTTGGGCATCCCCCCATTTCTGGGTAGGGAGACCCCCTCCACAGGGCAGCTCGAGGCAAATTGTGGAGGAAAGAGAAAAGGAAGGGGACTCCCCAGCCGTGCACTGAGTGCCCACCGGGTTTGCACTACTGCTGTACTGGGGACTTTTGTAACTCCTGCAGGTAGGTATCACCATTTACAGGCGAGGGGACTAAGGCAGTAGAATGAGTCTGTGGTACCCAGCCGAAGGGACCCAACACCTAGAACCAGCTGTATTCAGATTCCCGCCCTTCCTTTAAGCTACCAGGCCTCTCATCTACACAGCACTGCCTTTGGAGTCCACAGGTCTGAATTCAAATTCCAGTCCCACCACTTCCTAGCTGTGTGCCCTTGAGCAGAGTACTTAACCTCTCTGAGCCTTAGTGAGTAGTCTCCTCATGTGTGAAAACAATTTTAGGACTGTCCTCACAGCATTGTTAAGAGAATTAAATGTGACAGTGTATAAAATGCTCAGCCCAGAGCTTAGAACATGATACTTATAGGTTATTGTGATTATTTCAGTATCAACTTGTCATAACCAGCTCATTACGTTTTCAGAGGTGATATCGGTGAACAAGACATACTAGTCATACTCGTGTGCTAAAGCAAAGGGTTAGACAAACTCTCGCAGCGTCTTCCTCTGCACCTCAGTGGCCTAATTCATGAATGGATTCTCCCACTTCTAAGTCTGATCAAAGAGCAAGAACATCTTTCCCATTGAGAAACCCTGTTTTTTCCCATAGTTACAACACAAATAAGAGCTACATGTAAGCAAAAGCAACTTTTTTTTTTTCAGTAAATAGAAACTGCTCAATATGCCTGCTCTTTCGGAAATGGGAGTACAAGACTTCAATTCAACAGCAGGCCCCGGTGGGAGAAATTATTCTCTGGACTGTAGCCACAATGACCCAGAACAATGTTTCCCAGAAGACTGGGGAGAATTAAACCCAAAGTTCCCTCATCTTGATCAAATCTCTCAGGGCTTAAGGGGAGGACCTGGGTGGGGGTGGTGCTGAAAGGCTGTGCAGCTGGGCTGAGCTCAAGGAAGCAGCGCCTGGCACGAGGTAGACACTTTGATCACTCTGTGTTGCCAAATGAATGACGTTGTAAGTAACCCCCTGGGCACCCCTTGGGTCCTCCTGTGTGGAGAGAGAGCTTCCTCTGAGGTGGGCCCACGAGGCACTCTGCATTTTCCAAATGTGGCTGAAGCAACATTTCCAGTCCCACCTGCTTTTCTGGAACTTTGACACCCCTGTCAAGAAGGGGAGTCTATTCTTCCTCCCTTGTGGAATTGGGGAGGACTTATCTCTCAGCAAATGAAATGTCACAGATGTGACGCTACACAACCCAGAAAGCTATGTAATAAAAGGTAGTGTGGCTTTCCCCTGGCTCTACTGCACAGGAATCCAGCCACCATATTGTGAGGAAGCCAAAGCTATATGGAGAAGCCACGTGTAGATATGCTGGCCAAAAGCCCCAGCTAAGGTCCCAGCCAACAGCCAGCACCAGCCCCCAACCACCAGAATGAGACTTCAGATGATTCCAGCCTCCAGGGGTTGAGTCACATTCAGCCTACAAATCTGCCAGAGGAGGCCCAGGCATTGTAGAGTAGAAACAAGGCACCCTTGCTGGCCCCTTTCTGAATTCCTGACCCACAGCATCTGTGAGCATGGGATTTTTAGCATGGGATTTTTTGATTGGCATGAAGTCGTTCAACTGCCTTTTCTACTCAGGGAATTCTCCTTTCTATCAAACTTTCAAAATTATGAAGAGGGGTCACTTTATGTCCTCTTGTCTAGTGACCATGGAGGTGGAATTTTGTCACCACTCGTGTAATAACCTGTGAGTGGCCCTCAGGCCCATTTTCCTGGACCTCCTAGGGCAGAGGGGCAAAAGAACTCTGGGCATTAGCAAGTTAGAACTGCTACCTGAAACTCACCCAGAAAGTTCAAGGGAAGGCAAAATTCCTTCCCGGCCTGGGTTCCTATAGACAGCTCAGGTGTGCCCCTTGTTGATTAGTTTGGGGCTGACCTAGCCATCTCCTCCACTCCTCTGGTATGTAACTCCTTCTGCACCTTCTTTCCTCGCCAGTTTCCCAAGTCCAGTAGGCTTTGTGACCTCACATGGCAATAGCATGCATGTTCCACTCTCATCTCTCGCTAGTTTAGTTCCCCACTGAGTAAAGCAGCACCTAGCAGGCAGGGGCATAGGCTGGGACCTGGAGATGAGGGAAACTTATGAGACAGAGGGGAGTCTCGATCTCAGAGTGACCTCATGTGTTCTCAGGCTGAAGTAAGAATTGGGCAGATGTACCTCAGCAATGGCTTCAGTGAGGTGCCCATTTAGGATGTAGCCACTGTCCACCTTTCCCAGCAAAGTTCCCTTCCTTTCTGACAGTTTCAGGTGAATATAAAGGGTGAGATTGGCAGGTGGTTCTCCTGAGCCCTTGTCTCCTGGGGAGTCCCTGGCTTGCAGCCCCACCCTCTATCTGCATCCTCTGTTGGTCCTTCCTGCTGCCTTGCAGCCCCCTCCCCAGAAGAGCAGCCATCCCTGGGCTCTGCCTCCCTACAATGCTGGCTGCCCTGAGGGCCTGGCAGTATTGTCCTCCATCTGGTTGTCCAGCTGAGGCGAGCAGAGGACACAGGCAGCTGCTGGACCTGTCTCAGGGTCAAAAATCCCTGCAGACTCAGTCGGGAATTGGCTTCTCAACCGATACTGGAAGCTGACATTCTGAGAGATGAGTAGGTGGCCCAGCTGGGCACGGACGGGGTTAAATGAATGTGGGCGGAGATGAGGGAGTAGGGCCACAGGACATTGCTGGAGAAAAAGCTAGCCTTGTGCATGGATAATTAGAACTGAACATCAGTAAACAATGCCTTGTCCCCTCGTTAAGGACAAATCTGTATGTATAATGTGCCTATTTTCTCTTTCATTAACTTATAAATGGCCACTACTTTAAAGCCATTTAACCAGCAGTTTTGACTTGCCCGTCAGCTCCCAGCCTTCTCTTCTACACAGACGGAGGTGCCCAGCTCAGTACAGCGCTCCCTGGGAAGACAGAGGCTGTGGGGGTGCTTCTCTGAGATGTCACAGAAGGAGCTCAGCAGCTTCCACAGGAGAGTGGAAAGAGGGTGTGAAGGCAGGCCCTGGGCTGGCCACAGGCACCAGCCCCTCCTTTCGACTGTCTCTGATGACTCACTCTCCTGCTCTAAAATTGCTTTGTCTGTACCCTTGAGTAACTTGAGAAGCCTGACCCTTTGAAGCCTCTGAGAATGTGGCCAACTGCAACTCTCATCCCCAACTGACATCCCTTAGAATGACAAGCAACAAGCTAGGACTAGAAATCACAAAGGTGAGATGTCAATTCTGCCCTCTTGAAACACATCCAGTGAAGGAGCAGCCTCAGTCAGGTACATACGGGAGGAAGAGATGCTGTAAGAGTTTCGTGCAAAGTGGAAGTGTCCAATAAAACCCAGGAAGGCTCCCAGACACGTCTCTTCCATCAGTCTGGGAACTCCCCTGGAAATTGACATTACGTCTCCGTCATCAGGCTAGATGCTTCCGGGGACACTGAACAGGTACCTCCCATCAGACTAGGAGATCCCCTGGAGGCAGAGACCAGACCTTATCCATCACGCAGGAGATCCCCAGAATTAGGAATTACTGCTCCTATCAGACTGAAAAACCTGTTCAAGAGTAGGATTGTCTTCCCGTCTTTCCCTGGGTAGCCTCCCAAGGACCCTGGATACAAGGACCCTCCCTGCATCCCTCTTTCCTGGACCTCAAAGTGTACCCCAAACTTGAGAGGGGTGGGGATGGTGCCAAAGGGGGAAATGACACAATGTCCTCGGGAGCACGCATGGGCTTTTCAACTTGCAGTGACACTAATCCACAGAAAGCAGCAGTCAGTACAAAGGACTGCAATAAGCCTTCACTGAGAACCCAGTTTGTGGTGATGAGGGTGGGGAGGGGCATGTGCATTATCTATGCTCTTATCCCACACAAGAGCTCACAAGCACAGGATGACGATAGTACTTTCCCCACTCCACAAACAAAGGACTGGAGACCCAGAGAGGTGTGGCCATTCCCTCACGGTCACACTGCCAGCCAGTCATGGGACTGGAGTCTACCTGGCTCTAAAGAACAGGCTCTTTCCACCACAGACAACTGTCACCCCAGGTGAGTAAAGAAGCCTCATGGACAGTCAAGGCAAGAGCAAAAGAGGAAGAACAGGGAGACTGGAGGAGTCAGGCCTGGGGAGAGAAGCTTCTGCTGGACCTCAGCTGCGAGAAGCTCTCGAGTGGCAGAGGGAACTGTGAGAGTCTGTGATGGCAAAGCTGGGGACAGCCCACTTCTGACTCCCACCTGCACCTGGCTGGGAGGGGAAAGTAGAGAATCCTCAGGCCTGATGAGGGGCCTTCTCATAAATTCAGTTATTCCTCAAAAAATGCCATCTCCTGATAACATTTTAACATGAAACACTTCTGATGGGTGCCAGGGTGCTCCACTGTTGGGACATCATCCCATCATCATGACCATTCGCATGGTTAGTACAATAATTCCAAAGAACTGGGAACAACCTAAATAACCATCCACAGGAGAATGGACCAATAAGATGTGCTCTGTGCATATGTGGGGTGCTCTACAACAGTTAGGGGGAATGAAGCAGACCCCCATGGCCTTGACACGTCTAAATCTCCAAGATAATTGTTGAGTGAAAAGGGGGCAGCTTTCCCATTATTACACTTAGTGTGGCGTCACTTAGGCAAAAAGAGAAACTCCCAAACCAAGTACTTGCAATGGCTACCTATTGTATTTCATCTGCAGCACACTGATAACAATGGTTACCTCAGACTGGGAGTGGCCACAGCTGGAATGACAAGTTATCAAAGGCAACTTTGGCCTTGGCAGGGTGACCACCTGCCTAGGTTTGCACAGAACAGCCTCTGTTTTCTCTGTTGCTGATATAACTAATAGCAGCCCTACTTTTCACTCTCAGAAGTGTTCCATTTGGGTGATAAATTACATAATTACGCTACTTATCTGTAGGGTTTAAATTTTTACAAGAAGAACGTATCGATTGATCACTCGTGTCACTTCTAATAGTGCATCGGCAGAAGGTAAAGCCCTCCAACCCCTCTTCAGGCTCCCAGCCCCACGCCTCAGAGGTATCTGCTGTTAACAGTTCTAGCATCCTTCCTGAAACTGTAAATCTATATGCAACAATGTAATCTTAAAAACACAGAGAAAGAGACATACAGAATTATGCAGCACAGTGTTCTGAAACTTCCTTTTTTCACTTAATTCTGCCTATACTAGCATCATCAGGAAAACTTAACAACCTTGTAGATCCTCAGGTCCCACCAACAGAGATGCAGTTTCCATGGGGTAGCAGTGGTCCATGGACTCCATGCTAACCTTTTTCCACAGAAACTCATGCATTTTTTGTTCAATAAACAATTATGGACCCTTACCTTGGCTTTGGCCCTGACTAAGACTGGAATTCAGCAGAGAACAAAACACAGTCCCTGCCTGGCTGGTGTAGCTCAGTGGATTGAGCACAGGCCTGTGAACCAGAGGGTCACAGGTTTGATTCCCAGTCAGGGCACATGCCTGGGTTGTAGGCCAGGTCCCCAGTGAGGGCCATGTGAGAGGCAACCACACACTGATGTTCCTCTTCCTCTCTTTCTCCCTCCCTTCCCCTCTCTAAAAATAAATAAAAAATTGAAAAAACAAAAACAAAAAACACAGTCCCTGACCTCCAGGGCACAGCCTCAGGTCTCCATTCAGTGGGGCCAGCCATCACTGGCAGTGGGTTCAACTGGCTATGAGCATGGGCAATGGAGTCAGACAGGCCTAAGCCTGGCACTTCCTCTTTCTGACTATGCGACTTGGGGAAAAGTACTTAAAGACTCTCGGCCTCAGTTACCTGGTCTGTAAAACGGACACACAGTACCCACATCACAGGACAGGCACTTAATAAATTATAGCCACTATTATTAATAATAAATTACTTATAAATAATAATAAATGTATAATTAACAATAAAATTCATCTAGCATTCTTGCCAAGAATGTTTAAACTAAGTTCAGTCATGAGGAAACAGACAAATACAAACTCAGAGACATGCTAGAAAACTTGACTGTACTCTTCAAAAATGTCAGTATCAAATAAAAGACAAGAGAACTGATCTAGATTAAAGAAGACTAAAGAGACATGTAACTAAATGCAAAGTGTGTTCCAGGTTTGGAGTACAGATTTTCAACTATACATATTAAACAATACAATACATAGATGTATACTATATGTATATACTCACATTGATACACCAATTCTTAATATTTTGCCTCATTTTCCCTGTCTTTCTGTCTCCCTTTCTGTTTTCTCCCCATCCTTATACAATTTTCTGAACCATCTGTGAGTTATTTGCAACATCATGACACTTTATTTCTGAATAGTTCAGCACTGTTTCTTAAAAATTGCATTTATACAGTGCAATTATCACACTCAAGAAATTTAACATTGCTACCGTATTATTGTATGATATACAATTGATATTGATATCTCCTCAGTTACCTACTCCAGTAGTACATATGTATATATACACAGGTATCTTGTACAGACATATATTGTAGGTATATATGTTGTATATGGATGTTCCTAATCTATTTTTCTAATTTATTTTTAAGATTTGAAATTTTTCAAAATAAAAATTTTGGAAAGGTGAAATCCAATGGTTTTTTTAAATGACATTCAGTCATTGCCAGTGGTCAATTGACAGTGGTCAGTCGGGGAAGAAGGGAGGAACCAGGAGGGAGCACGGCCCGGAGCTTCCAGACTTCAGAGACATCCTACTTCCTGAACTGAGTGCACTCACTTTGTGAGGATTCACTGAGCTGGGAACTAATGATTTCTCCTCTTTTTGTGTGTATGTTACATGTCAATAGATAAGTTTATTTAGAACCATTGTCATTATAAAGCATCCTCCACAAAATCCTATCCCTGATTTGAGTCTATAAATGCAAGATGGGCCAAGGCTGGAGGGAAGGCTGGGTGGGGCTGGGCAACCCTTCCTGCCAATGTGTCACATTCAGGAGGAGGGACAGTGGGCCTGAGTCTGATGACAGCCTGCCCCTCAGCCTGACCCCTTGGAGAGGAGGCAGGCTGCTGCTAGGAGGTGCCCCCTCGGGCCCTTCCTACATGAGCCCCACCCGACTTGTGCTGCCAGCCCCTGTGGCAGGAGGTTGGCCTTGACTCCACACTTCTCAGGCCTCAGCGATCTCCTCTCTTGTCAGCCCTGGTGCCCCAGATGGAGATGGACTTAACGAGGCATCTCATCTTGTGTGAGGATTAAGTCCAGAGGCCACAATTTCTTTTCCTGGCATTGTTTCCCCATGTGTTTGGTCTGATCTACTTCACCAGCTGGAGACACAAGCATGGTCATGTCTCTATGTTTTGCAGATTAATTGCTGGAGTCTTCATCTGCCTAAATTACTAGAAATGACAACAATAGCTAACACTACATGCCAGATCCTGTTCTAAGTACTTTATGCATACAGTAAGTCCTCCCTGAATGTCATTATTAGGATCTTGGAACTGTGGCAAAACAAAGTATAATGAAGCCAATTTTACCATAGGCTAATTACTATAAACAACCAGTTAAGTTCCTACAGCATCTCATCAACATTAGTTATAACGAAAGGATGTTGAACAAAGGATGTTGAACAAAATATTATTCAAGAACCTGCCATATAACTCACCTAATGCTCATAACAGGCCTCAGAGGCAGGTTATATTTATATTTTTTAACCCACTTTACAGATAGGGGAACTGGGTATAGGAAAGTGATTTGTCCAAGCAAGACACTGGCCTCATAATTTTCTGGGCCGAGTGCAAATAAAAATAGGGATCCTTGTTCAAAAAGTATTAAGACTTTCAAGACATTAAGCATTAAGCCAAGCATGGGGCTTGTTTAAAGCAGGGTCTTGTGAGACTGCACAGGTCTGCAGCACGAAGCCAGACCTGTACACAAGGCAAACCTGTAAGTAATAGAACAGAAACATGAACTTGAGCAGTCTAACCCCAGAGTCCATTCTCATAACCAGCTCTCTAATATTCAGGATCTTCCTCACCTCACCTTCCCCAAACTGTAAGAACAGGAGCTATTTAGTGCATCAGGATGTGTCCTTTCCCTGAAAGCCAGCAGACAGAAATGAGTAATCATACCAACCCACTACCACAAGGGGACGCTGTTGAACACTGGTCAGTGCAGTTCAACATTTCCATATCCACAGCTTAGTATAGCCCTTAGGGGTCCTATCCCTGGACACTGACAGCACTGCCTGTCCTCCATTCTAAGGGTTTTTCTGTTTAACCACCCACCCACTACGTGGGTACCTACCTTCCCACCAATAAGCTCAGTCTGATTGCTTGCTTCACCTATTCAGACTCCCAATTTCCTGATGCTGAGTTTCCCCTCTGGGTCCTTCCTGTCTTTTTCTGACAAAGCATCTCAGAGAGGCCCAACTCAGTTCATCAGACAGCCTCTAGTAATCTCAAACTCTAAAAGGGATGGTCAGCCAGTGTCTTGACCCAAGTCCTCCCAACAGGCTACATGGCCCATATGCAAATATCCTCACCTCTGTGACCATCTGTGCACACCAAAACCTTATAATCACAACATTCCCTGTTGCACCCCTTTTCCAAAGCAACGTGTTTGTCTACATATCTCGCAGTTGCATGACTAAGAAAAGAGGCATTACTTATTTGCCAGAAATCTAGTTTTGCCTTATGAGGCATTCCATTACACAATTTAACATGACTTATATATCAATGTCACACTCAGATACTTTCTTAATGACACAAGTGGCTAAAAAGGGTTGGAGAATGAGACTTCAAGGGATGAAAGATGGGAGCGTTCCAAGCTAGTGGCGTTTGGGTACTATAACCTCTTGGTGAGGCCCAGGAGTGTGCAGATTATGCTGGGTACCATGGGCACCTCTGCAGTCAGGTTGGCACCACCCAGAGTTCCCCTCTGCATCAGTTAGAAATGGATTCAGCTTCAGGGAACAGAATACCAACCAACTACACAAGTAGAGACTTTTCAGTTTTACCTGACAGAAATCTGGAAGTAGCGTGGTTACTAGCATTGGTTTACCAGATCACGGCTGGTGTCACTGCAATTCTTTTGGTCTTTTCCTCATACAAGCTGATGGCTGCTGCAGTTCCAGCCTTGAGTCTGCATTCAAGGCAGAAAGAGCAGGGTCAAGAAGCACCAACAGCTTTCAATGCCTTTTATTAGGAAAGGAAAAGCCTTCCAGAAGGTTTCAGCTTATGTCCCACTGGTTTTAATGTGTCATATGCCTTCTCTAGCTGCAAGGGAGCCTGGGAAAGTGAGCCTCTTGCCTGGAGCTAAGACATCACCATGAACAAAATTAGAATGTTGAAGTGAAGAAGATGCCACACCTTTCCTGCTACAACCTTTCCAGGTGACACAGGATGCCAGGACCCCTTTGTAGCAGTGCCAGGGAACCCCAGAGGATCCTTGTGCATTCCTGGCCCTCTCAGTGCCCAGACAAGACGGACCCACCCAGGGAGTCAGGATTTCTCCTGAATGGGAGGCCCAGCTGACATTGGCTTTCTCCAGCAGTGATTAATTATATTCTGCTGACTGGGGGAAGGCAGCTAATTAGCCATAGACTGATTAAGGACAAATCAGGCAAAGTCCCAGATGTGATAAATGTGAACTTCCCATCTTCCTCCCTTCCTCTCTGTCCTGCCACCACCAACAGAAGCCAGCCTATGGCACCCCTCACAGTGTACCTTCCCGAAAGGCCAGCAGATATCATCCAGGCCACTGGTTACACTGCCCAGAACCAACTGGGACAGTGTGGCAGAGAGGGGTGGGCATACTGGATCTTCTTTCAGGGCCTAGCTTCTCTCCCAACCTATTCCCAACCCACTTGTTCTCTGCTAGGCATGGTGCCAGGCTTGGGATTTCTAAAACAGTCTCTGCTATAAAGAATCTATAGGTGAGAGCTGCAGAAATCCAGAAAGATTAAGTCCAGGATGACTGGGCAGGGCTCCATGGAGTGTATTGGGTGTGTTTTGTGGATGCAGCAGTGGTCCTGGAAAAAGGGAAGGACATGTGTTTAGGAGGGGACGAAAAATGAGCAGAGCACAGTCCTGGGGCAGTGAGGAATCTGGAGGCAGGCCTGGATGGGAGCAAAGGCTAGGCAGGATGGAGATAAGGTCAAATAGGAAACAAGAGTTTGGATGTGGTACAGGGAGCTGTTTCCAGCCTTGGTTCCTCCACAACATGTGGCACCCATACGCATGACACCTCAGGGCAATCTGTGGTGATGTCCACCTCCACCTCCAGGTGTGACACCTTGCCTGCATCTCACACTCCAGAAAGTGCCTGCCAGGTGAAAGCAAATTCATCCCACTGTGGAAAAGGTTTGGTGGAAAAGCTCACTAACTCACAAATCTTATGCAAGATAAGGCTGTGGCCATGGCAAAGGATACATTTCAGCAAGAGATAGCAAGAAACATTCAGTGAGCTTGACTTCTTGGGTTCTCTGCTTCCACCCAGGAGACATACTTGGAGGTAGCAACAGTGAAGGCCAGGTGTCCAGGTGAGGGCATGAGAAGCTCCCCACCCCACTCAACTTTGCCTGAGTCACTCTTTTCCATGCCTTGGTTCTCAGCTCAAGTGTCATTTCTTTGGGAAAGATTCCCCAACCCCTCTTAGATCAGATTCTCTGTATTTACCTTCATCAAGTATATCAGTTTATTCAGTGGACTGAGCGCGGGCCTGCGAACCAGAGAATCGCGGTTCGATTCCCAGTCAGGGCACATGCCTGGGTTGCAGGCTGGTTCCCTGCAGGCCAACTCCCAGCAGGGGATGCATGAAAGGCAACCATACATTGATGTTTCTCTCCTTCCCCTCTAAAGATAAATAAATAAATAAAATCTTTAAAAAAAAAAAGTATATCAGTTTATATTGATGCATTTGTCTTTACCACTGTAGATTCAATCAGCAAATATTCATTGAGCCACAAACTATGCTAAGTCCTGGGGATACCATGAGACATAAACATGGAGCTTATGGCCTAGATATCAGTCCCAGCTGTTACTTAAGTGGGGGTCCACTCTCACTCCAGAAGTAAAACTCCCCCCAACCCCAGTAGCACAATGAGATAACGCATGGCCTCAAGCCATCCCCAGAAGGGCCTTCACATGTGCTTGCTCGGGTTGTCCATGACCCAGGGGACCTGCAGTGGATGAGGGTGTGCACGGCCCATACTCCTCCTTCAGAGCCAGGGCATTCACTCCTCCAGCTGCTTGGAGTGGTTGCTGTTGATGGCAACCACTCCGCTGGCAGCTGAGGTCCTCTCCAGGCATTGTCTTCAGCCAGAGGCACATCATTTCTCAAAGTGACAAAGGCCTGCCTCCCTCCTTGCGTCAATCTAGGACACTTTTGAAGGATCACCCCAGCTCCTGGGCTTGCTGTGGGGCTATTATTCAACTGCTCCCCTCACTCTCTTTCAGGGGTTGTTCCTGGGAGCACTCCCCAGTGACACTCCAAATCTCCAGTCTCAGAGTCTGTTCCTTGGGGAATCTGAGCAAGGCATGCAGGTGGGAGCAGCAATCCACCCTGGCGTGACACTGCGTCTAGAAGGAGGGGCTTATCATTCTATCCTGCATGAAGATGCCCTTTTATGACTTAGTGGTAGTCTGGCCCAGCCCGCACCCACCCAGCTTGAGAGCTGAACCGGGTCTGGAAGCCAGTGCCATAATGGCCTGGCACGGGCCTGGGGAAAGAATAGAGCCTTGTAGCCAAATGATTGAGGAGACTCCAGAGGAGAGTATATCTGTGGTAAGAAGCCCACCAGCCCCCGGAGTCTAATCCCAGCTGATTAAGAGGCACCCAGTGCCAATATTTCAGCAAGACAACTGAGAAATAAGCTGAGGGGAAGTGTTAATCTGGGGTTTCCGACAATGTGGAAGGTATTAGACCAGCCCCAGACATCCTAAGGCAGGCCCAGTGTGTGGGAACACGCCCGGGTGGGTGCAGGAGGAGGGCGGGAGGAGCGGGAAGGAATTAGACTCGCACAAACTTCGTAATTGAAATCATTAATAGCAGTAAAATAAGTTGTCCATCCTACGTGTAATTTGTAGTAATGTTTGGTTACTGAGATTAATTTCTAGTAATGAAACACTAATTAAACCATTTATTGAGTAATGTATTTGCTTGGTGGTGTTTTATGGGTGTTCGCTTATAAATATTTTAATTACTTTTGCTAAGTAATTAGAATTTACTAAATAATTTCCAAACTATTTTAATTTCTAGCAATTCTCAGCCAACCACAAGTAATTGTTTTACTTTATATCAGTAATTAAAGCCTTTTTTTAAAAAAAAAGTTTGAGTGAGGAGAAACACAGTAATTAAGACAGTTCTATCTCAGAGTTGGATATATTAAAACAAAAAAAACATAAAAATCACTCATAATCTAACATTACTCAAATACTGTTAACATTTTTGGCTATACCTTTACACATTTTTCTTATGGATGCATGTGCTATATTTTCCAAAATTGAGATCATACCAACTACATGATTTCTAGCGACCAAAATGCCATTAAAAAAAAAATACTCACCCAAGGACATGCTTGTTGATTTTAGAGAGAGGGAAGGGAAGGGAGAAAGAGAGGAAGAGAAACATCAACATGAGAGAGAAACACCATGGGTTGCCTCTTGTGCATGCCCCAACCAGGGACCAAAACCACAACCTATGCGTGTGCCCTGCCAGAGAATTAACCATGCAACCTTTTGGTTTACAGGATGACACTCCAACTGATCCACTCGGCCAAGACCCAAACTGCCAATTTTTGTATCATACTTTCTATTCCATTAAAATGTCAAATACATTCTGTAGAGATATTCTATTTAACAGTTCAAGAGACTTTCTGAAAGTAATATTTACCTTTTCTACCTCTGTGCACCTACTGTGTGTCAGATACTATGCAAAGTAAAGTACTCCTCCTTCACCTACTACCAAGATTCCTGCTGACTTTGGCCATCCAAAGTCCCTGTCTTTAGCCACATCCCCTTCTTTGACAGGGTCTCCTTGAATAATTTTCTAGCATACTTGAGAAGCATCTTCCCCCCCGCCCCCAACTCTTTGAATAAAGAGAGGGAGGCAAATGTATGGAAGGGGAGTGTGACAGTGACTTGGAAAAGGCTTGCTGTAGAGATAGAAGGAGGGCACTAAAGTTCCCCCCAAAGAGGGCACACAACTGGTGTTCAATCCATTGTAGTCATTTCTCCAATGAATGAATAATTCTCAGAGGCACATCCTTGGGGCACCACCCTGTACTTTTTCCTTTCTTCTCTGTATCTACTTCCTCCCTCTCCCAAGAAAGTATCACACCTCAAGCACCTCGCTGGGATCTCAAAACTCATTCAAGAGAAAGGAGGAGGAGAGGGGCCCCAGAATTGCTCCCCACTCCCCAGAGAGGTCAAGGAAAACCAGGCCTGGTTCCCCTTAGCAGAAACACCCCTTCCCCGTGGACAAGAGTAGAGCTAATTTTAATAATAGCTAACAATCCATACAATGTGGCATGCCCTCTGTTAAGCATTTTATACCCATTATCTCACATATTTATCTTTACTTAACCAATGAGAAAGTGAGACTCATAGAGTTCCAGTGAGGTGTTACTGAGAGGGTAAAGCCAGGTTTCTCTGTTTCTAGAGCCCAAAGCTCTTAAGTATCCTATTCTATTGTCTCCACACAGTAGGTGATCCATAAAGGGGAAGAGAGGAAGGGAGAGAGAGGGAAGAGGGGGGAAACTCTACATCACTGCAATGCAGGGGAAATAGTGTCACTTTCCATTAGTAGAAGGTAATGTTAAAACAAATCCAGTGTGATTACAATGAAAAATATTGGTCTACATGTCACTTAAGTCATGGGTTCTACCCTTGGGAAACACTGGAATATTTGATCTTTAAGGTCTTTTTCTAGCACACAATTGTAGTCTTTATGGGTCAAGTTGGCTGTTTTCTGAAGGGAAACTAGATTTTCCAGCTTTGGTCGTGTGGGAAATAAAATCCTTATAGCAGATGCTGGCCCAACCTTATTTATTTCTGTATCCTCCATAAGTATTTATTACAGTAGCCCAGGGTGGATTTTTAGAAAATGAATTATGAATTTTCCTCCCCTGTCTGGGGCTTAGGGTCCACATTTTGAAAAAGAGGGAAAAAAGAAAGCTGAACTGGCTGATCCCTAAGTACTTTTCACTCTGCAAACCATTGGTTCATTGGATCTAAGAAGTGGTCCCTTTCCTGCTGCCTGTCTGGCTTTCTGCTCTGACACTCCTGTGGTAAGCACAACTCAAAAGATAAGCCTCCAAGATTCCCATCCCCTGGCTCTTCAGTCAAACACTAGTCTAGGTATTGCTGCGAAAGGATTTTGTAGACGTAATTAAAGACCCAAATTAGTTGACCTTAAGAAACAGAGACGATCTTGATGAGCCTTTGGAAAGAAGTGAGTATTCTCCAGCTGGTGGCAGAACAAGAAGTCAGAGAGATTCAAAGTGTGAGGGGAATTCAACATAAGGAAGGGTCTCTGTTGCTGAGATGGATGGGGGAAACGCTCATGGGAGGACCCGAGAGTAGCCCCCAACCAACAACCAGCAAGAAGAAGGGAACTTCAGTCCTACAGCTACCAGGAGCTGAAACAGACCACAACCAGTGTGAGCCTGAAAGCAATCTTCCCCAGACCTCCAATAAGATCTCAACCTGGCCAACTTCTTCATTTTGATCTTGCGCAATCCTAAGCAGAGAAACCAGCCAAGTCCCCTAGACTTAACGACCTTCAGAACCAATAAATAAGAGACGATAAATAAGTAGGTATTGTTTTAAGCTATCATTGTGGTAATTTGTTATGTAACAACAGAAAACAAATGGAATTCCCGAACTAAGCCCTACCAATCCATCCTCTTATTATTTGGCAGGGGGAGAAGGAATCAGTTTTGAGAATTTTGAGCTGAGTCATCTTTCTGCCATTTCATGTGAGTCTGACAAGCAAGTACTAAATACTGAATTCCTTCTATGTTCTCAGGTCCTCTATTGGTGACCAGCATACAACTGGAGGTAAAGTTGTATGAAATAAACAAGGTAAGCAGGACGACTATGAAAGCAATAGAAGGAGCATGCACACTGCCGATGTTGAGTAGGCTTCATGGAATAAATGAAATGTGGAGGCTGGATAGATTTAAAATAGGCAGAGAAAGCGGAAGGGGTAGAGACAGGGTAGCACAAGCAAAGGAGTAGAGGTAGAAATGAGCATGGTTCTGGTCGTTGCTGGCTCCTAAGGACAGGCCACGTTTCTCAAGCCCTGTTGCTGGAATCTAGACACTGAGCTAAGCTACAAGTTGACAAGGACCCCCCCCCCCCAAAAATAGGTGAGTGGGCTTTCAGGCAGGAAGAGGAGGCTGCCTTAGTCTTGAAAAGAAGGAGAAAGGGAAGGTTTGGGAAAGAAGAGTAGCAAGGCACACACAAAAAAAGGAGGGAAAATTTGTTGTGAAACAAACTCAAGTTAAGTAAAGGAAGGAAGGTCATAAAGGAGGACAAAAGAACAGAGGCAGGCACATGCTTGTGTCCACACCCCCATCACCTTGGAAGGGAGGGGAAAGAGAGAACCCATCAGCCTCTAAGCATTGTGCCTTATGATGGAGGTTATGCAGGTGAATTTCTGGGCCTCAAGTAGACTGGCTTGCTACAAGGAACAATCCATGTTGGGCAGGAAAGAAATGATGGTTAGAAAGATCAGTTGGGGCTAGACTTTGAAAACTAGAAAGAAAAGCAGGTGTTTTCAGTCTTGGCTGAACATTGGAATCACCTGGGGTTCTATGAAAACCACCAATTGATATCTGTGTCCTACCTCAAAAATCCTGATGTCATTTGGCTTCACTCAACTCAGGCCTCAAGAGTTTTAAAAATATCATAGGTTATTCTGGCCATCATAAACAAAGCAACAGACAACAAATGTTGGAGAGGTTGTGGGGAAAAGGGAACCATAGTTCACTGTTGGTGGGATTGCAGACTAGTACAACCACTATGGAAAACTATATGGAATTTTCTCAGAAAATTAAAAATGAATCTGCCTTTGACCCAGCAATTCCACTGCTGGGATTATATCCTAAGAACCCTGAAACACCAATCCAAAAGAACCTATGCACCCCAATGTTCATACCAGCACAATTCACGATAGCCAAGAGTTGGAAGCAACCTAGATGCCCATCAGTAAATGAATGGATCAAAAAACTATGGTACATTTACAAAATGGAATTCTATGCAGCAGAAAGAAAGAAGGAGTTCCTACCCTTTGCAACATCATGGATGGAACTGGAAAGCATTATGCTGAGTGAAATAAGCCAGACGGTGAAAGACAAATATCATATAATCTCACCTTTGACAGGAAGCTAAACAACAAAACAAACAAGCAAGCAAAATATTATATACATATATAATCGTCACAATAACCCTATAAGGTAGCTTATCACCATTTTAAAGATAAGTGAAGCTCAAAAAGGTTAACACTTTATTCATGATCACAGAACAAGTAAATGATAGATTTGAGATTTGAATCCTAGAAGTTTTGCTCCAAAGTCCATTTTCTTCATTTTGCTTCTGGATAAGGCAAATTACCTTGTATCAGACCAACTTATTCACCAAAAAGAACTAGTAAAGCAACTTTGAACATAAAGTTACCAGGGCGCTGAAGACTCAAGAAGCCAAGATCACCAAGAAAAAAGAAGTATATTTAGGTGAGGCCACATTTTTCTCCTACAAGCATTTTCAGTTTTGTAAGCAAATGTCTAAGGGGCCCAGATGCTCAATGAAAAGTTAATAGTTTCCTGGAACTAATTTTTTTTTAC
Organism: Sturnira hondurensis; assembly: GCF_014824575.4. Classification (NCBI taxonomy): domain Eukaryota; kingdom Metazoa; phylum Chordata; class Mammalia; order Chiroptera; family Phyllostomidae; genus Sturnira; species Sturnira hondurensis. The sequence goes on along the minus strand of NW_028081392.1, from coordinate 4,798,427 downwards.
TTTAATTGTTGTTCAAGTACAGTTTTCTGCCTTTTACCCCCATCCAAGCCCACCCTCTTAGCCCTCCCCACCCCCTCCCATTTCCACCACCCCCTTGTTTTTTTCATGTGTCCGTTATACTTGTTTCTGCAAACCCTTCCCCTGTTCCCCTGAAATTCCCTCCCCTCTCTCCTCTGGTCACTCTCAGCCTGTTCTCAATTTCAGTGTCTTTGGTTATATTTTGCTTGTTTGTTTGTTTTGTTGATTAGGTTCCTGTTAAAGGTGAGATTATATAGTATTTTTCTTTCACTTCCTGGCTTATTTCACTCAGCATAATGCTTTCCAGTTCCATCCATGCTGTTGCAAAGGGTAGTAGCTCCTTCTTTCTTTCTTTCTGCTGCATAGAATTCCATTTTGTAAATGTACTATAGTTTCATGATACATTCATTTACTGATGGGCACCTAGGTTGTTTCCAGCACTTGGCTATTATAAATTGTGCTGCTATGAACATTGGGGTGCATAGGTTCTTTTCAACTGGTGTTTTAGGGTTCTTAGGATATAATCCTAGTGGTGGAATTGCTGAGTCAAAGGGCAGATTCATTTTTAATTTTCTGAGAGAATTCCATACTGTTTTCCATAGTCATATCAGTCTGCAATACCACCAACAGTACACTAAGGTTCCCTTTATTCCACAACCTCTCCAACACTTGTTTGTTGATTTGTTTATGATGGCCATTCTGACTGGTGTAAAGTGGTATCTCACTGTGGTTTTAATTTGCCTCTCACTGATAGCTAGTGATACTGAGCATCTTTGTATGTGTCTCTGGACCCTCTGTATGTCCTCCTTGGAGAAGTGTCTGTTCAAGTCCTTTGCCCATTTTCTAATTGCTTGTCTTCTTAGAGTGGAATCATGTGAGTTCTTTATGTATTTTGGAGATTAAACCCTTGTCTGAGGTATCATTGGCGAATATGTTTTCCCATACGGTTGGTTCTCTTTTTATTTTAGTACTGTTTTCTTTAGCTGTACAGAAACTTTTTATTTTGGTGAGATCCCATTTGTTTATTCTTTCCTTTATGTCCCTTGCTCTAGGAGACATATCAATGAAAATGTTGCTGATATTTGTGAAATATCTGAGATTTTCCTGCCAATGTTCTCCTCTGGGACTTAAGTTGTGTCATGACCTATCTTTAAATTTTCTATCCACCTTGAATTTATTTTTGTGTATGGTGTGAGTTGGTGATTGAGTTTCATTTTTTTTTTAGCATGTAGCTGTCCAGTTCTCCCAACACCATTTGTTGAAGAGGCTATTTTTACTCCATTTTATGTTACTGCCCCCTTTGTCAAATACTAATTGACTGTCGACACTTGGGTTTATTTCTGGGCTCTCTGTTCTGTTTCACTGGTCTATCTGTCTGTTTTTATGCCAGTACCAGGCTGTTTTGATTACAGTGGCCTTATAATACAGTTTGATATCTAAGGATTTCTTTTAAAAAAGACTTTTTGGCTGTCATAAACATAAATCTTAGGGGGAAAAACAGCTTTCAGGTAGGAGACCTAACAATTTAGGACCTACAAGTGAGGGCTAATCTCATTTCTAGTATATGTAAATAGATGAGCCATCACAAAAGCTGAAACCCAGATTTAAATAAGCTCTAAGATTAGGTTAAAATGATCTGACCCTGACTTGAGACACATCTTCTCTGGAGAAACATAACATTCAAGTTCAAATTTCCACTATAATTTTTAAACTGTATGTTATTGATTATGCTATTATAGTTGTCCCAATTTTCCCCACTTGCCCCCTTCTACCCAACAAGCCTCACTCCCTCAGGCAATCCCCACACCACTTTTCATGTTCATGGGTCATGTGTATAAGTTCTTTGGCTATTCCATTTCCTCTACTATACTTTACATTCCCATGGCTATCCTGTAACTACTTATTTGTAATTCTTAATCCCCTCACCTCCTCACCCATTCCCCCACAACCTCTCCCACCTGGCAACCATCAAAACACTCTCCATGTCCATGATTCTGTCTCTGTTTATCTTGTTTGCTTAGTTTGGTTTTTAGATTCCATTGTTGATAGACATGTGTATTTGCCATTTTATTGTCCTATTTTTGATATTCTTTTTTTCTTAGATAATTCTCTGTAACATTTCATATAATAATAGTTTTGTGATGATGAACTCCTTTAAGTTTTTCTTGTCTGGGAAGCACTTTTTTTGCCCTCTGATTCTAAAGGGTATCTTTGCTGGGTAGAGCAATCTTGGCTGTAGGTGCCTGCTGCTCATGACTTTGACTATTTCTTTCCAATTCCTTCTGGCCTACAAAGTTTCTTTTGAGAAATCAACTGACAGTCTTATGGGGATGCCCCTGTAGATACCTTGACTGCTTATATTTTGCTTCATTTAAGATTCTCTTTTTATCTTTAAGCTTTGGCATTTTAAGTATGATATGTCTTGGAGTGGACCTCTTTGCATCTATCTTGTTTGACTGATAATCTGATGATTATCAATTCCATTGATTTGGAACATAAGGAAGCAAAAAAACAACAATTAGAACAACGATTAGAAACAACAAGAAGAAAAATAATCCAAAAATTGAGGATAGTATAAGCAGCCTCTAGGACAACTCAAGAGGTCCAAAATTTGCATCATAGGGGTGCCAGAAGGAGAAGAGAAAGAGCAAGATATTTCACATCTATTTGAAAAAATAATTAAAGAAAACTTTCCTAATTTGGCTAAAGAAATAGATATGCAAATCCAGGAAGCACAGAGTCCCAAATAAGATGGATGCAAAACCACTCCAAGACACATCATAATTAAAATGCCAAAGGTTAGGGGGCACAAGTTGGCAGAGGAATGAATGGAAGTCACACTAACCTCCCCCCAGGGCCAATCTGGAATTACAACTAAATTGTGGAGAAATTACCTGGAACAAACAACTGGACAATAGTGACAGAGAAGCCTTATAACCTCAGATAAGAATCTAAGATTATAGATTATAGATTCTTATCTGTAATCTATAGATTATAGATTATAGATTATTCTTCCTAGACAGAAGAATCAGCTTTAGCACAACCTGACTGGTAAGGAGTGCAGTGGAGACTCAAAAAGGCTGGCTGGATGCCCACAGGTGGCAATGCCAGAGTAATAATTAAGCAGCCTGTTAGATCCCCCTGAGAAGAGTAGAGTCTAAACTCTAAGCTGGAATCCCCAGCCTAGAGCACCAGGGCCCAAAAAGTACACAGATAACAACCAGAAATGAAAAGCAGCAGGTTCACTCTCTGACAGAGATGGTCAGCTGTAGATGCAAAGAGTCGTTTAAAAGGCCAAACCACAAATTTTTATTTGTAGCCACTTACTCTGAGCTCTGGCAAAGGTGGGACAAAGTGGGCTAGAGATGCCTGAGGAGAGACTGGGGATGGAAGCTTTGAGGAAAGAACTAAGAGAGTAGACTCCAGGATTTGAGTGCTGAGTCATCCCTAATACTGCTGCAGCCATCCTGCTCAGGCAGACCCCTTCCCTCTGAGTGCCAGCAGCCTAAGAGGAAACAATAGCCCTGACTCCAGGAGGTATTCTGCCCTTCCCTGTTATGCTTAAGCCTCACTGCTGAGTGCAGAGTGACTAGATTAACAATCAAAGGAGTAAGCCACAGACAGTAGGTACCTGACAAAGGAGAAGGGCAGAGTAGCCTGGAGATGCTTGAGGAGAGACTGGGGATGGAGGTTGTTGAGAGAGAACTGAGAGAGTAGCCACTGGGATCCCAGTGCTGAATCATCACTCATACAGCAACAGCCATTATGCTCAGGCAGACCACTCACCTCTGAACAGCAGCAGCCTGAAAGGAAAAAATAGCCCTGACCCCAGGAGGATTCTGCCCTGCCCTGTTGTTGTTGTGCTTCAGTCTGACTGCTGAGTGCATCGTGATTAGATTAACAACTGAAGGAGACACCCACAGACAGTAGATCCCTGCAGTCTTGGACCAGACTACCCGAGGTGAGATGGGCTCAACATCTGACATCACCAGAGGTGGATCCAGAAAGGAAAAACTGTAGTAAATACTAGAGGCTACCAAGACAAAATCCATTGTGGTCTTCTCCATGATTTGCAATATTTTCTTTGCTGCATACTTTTTTTTAACATTCATTTCTTGTCCATCAAGTTTGCACATATTGTTACCAGATTTTATAATATAGTTTATTTCTCTCCTTTCTTATAATAGCCTTAATTTCTTTACACCTTTATTAATACTGGTTCATTTGTTGTTGATAGTGGGATTGTTGCAGGGAGCTATTTTTGCAATGTGGGTTTGTTTCATGGGCTTTGTTGTTTTGTTCTGGCAGCACCTGCACAACAGAATACAAAATGTGGTGAGTGGAGTGACTCTCAGTCAACCAGCTGGAAGGAAGGACCCACCAAAAAGTGATCCAACAACAATCAAAACCCAATTACATCCAGAGAGCTAACACAAACAATATAAAGAGCATCCCAAGACCATCAAGTTCAGGAAATCAAGAAGACTGCACTACTGAATCTCACATGTCTCCTACCATAGAGGTGCACACCACAGACTCAGGGAATCAATACAGATTAATTTAAGGAGCAGAAGCAAACAAGAAGAGTCTCACAAATAATGGGGAGACAAAAAGCAATCCCTAATTGAAAGGAAAGGAGGAATCCTCAGAGTGCTAAATGAAATGGAGGCAAGTAAACTAGCAGATAATGAGTTCAACACAATGGTTATAAGGAAGCTCAGTGAGGATTACAGAAAACTACAGGGAAACTACAAGAAACTTACTGCAAAATATCTTAGCATGAAAAGGACATAGGAACTATCAACAAGAGCCAAGAGGAAATGAAGAATAGAATTTCTGAATTGAAGAACACAGTAGAAGGAATCAAAAGCAGGGAGGATGAAGCAGAAGATCAAATCAGCAAGCTGGATGACAAGGTAGAAAAAAACTCCCAGAAAGAGCAATTAAAGGAAAAAAACTCAAAAATAACAAATATGGGTTAAGGGAACTGCAGGAATATGAAACATAATCATATTCATATAATAGGGCTACCAGAAGAAGAAGAGGAACAAGGGATAGAAAACCTGTTTTAAAAAGTAATGATGGAAAACTTCTCTAGTTTGATGAGAGAAAAAGTCACGCAAATCCAGAAAGCACAAAGGGTCCCAATCAAAAGGAACCCAAAGGGGCCCACTCCAAGACACATCATAATTAAAATGGCAAAATTCCGAGATAAAGAGAGAATCTTAAAGGCAGCAAGGGAGAAACAGGAAGTAACATACAGGGGACACCTGTTAAGGCTAGCAGCTGACTACTTAACAGAAACATTACAAGCAAGAAGGAAATGGCAAGAAATATCTCAAGTTATGAAAAGCAAAGGCCTGCAGCCAAGACTACTCTAACCAGAGAGGTTCTCAATTCACATGGAAGACAAAATAAGGACTTTCCCAGATAAAGGAAGGCTAAAAGAATATATCTTCACCAAACCAGAACTGCAAGAGATGCTAAAGGAACTGCTTTAAGAAGAGAATGAAAAAGATTGAGAGAGAGAGGAACACAGGTTACAAAGGGGGTAAAATGGCAATGAATGAACACCTATCAATAGTAACCTTAAATGTAAAAGGATTAAATGCTCCAAGTAAAATACATAGAATAGCTGAATGGATAAGAAATCATGACCCACACATATGCTGCCTACAAGAGACCCACCTCAGAACAAAAGACTTACACAGACTAAAAGTAAAGGGTTGGAAAAAATATTCCAAGCAAATGGACAGGAAAAAAAGGCAGGGTAGCAATACTTATATCAGACAAAATAGACTCCAAAACAAAGGCCATAAAAAGAGACAAAGAAGAACACTTCATAATACTCAAGGGAAGAATCTATTAGGAAGACATGAACATTACAAACATATATGTACCCAACATAGGAGCACCCAAATACATCAGAAAAATCTTGGAGGACTTCAAGAAAGATACAGACAAAAACAATTATAGTAGGGGACTTTAACATACACTGCCAACAATGGATAGATCTTCCAAACAAAATATCAACCAGGATATTGTGAAACTGAATGATGCATTAGATCAAATGGACTTAACTAATATATATATAGATCCTATCTTCCCCAAAAAGCAAAATACACATTCTTTTCGAATGCACATGGAACATTTTCAAAGACAGACCACATGATAGGACACAAAACAAGCCTCAACAAATTCAGGAAAATTAAAATTATATCAAGCATTTTCTTGATCACAAGGGCTTGAAACTAGAAACCAAGCTAAAGGAAAAAACTCAAAAACATTCAAATTTATGGAGACTGTATAGCTTTCTATTAAACAATGAATGGGTTAAGAATTACATTAAAGAAGAAATGAAAAAGTTTCTGGAAACAAATAAAAACAGACTCACAACAGTCCAAAACTTATGGGACACAGTGAAGGCAGTCCTGAGAGGAAAATTCATAGTAATACAGGCCTACCTTAAAAAGATAGAAACATTTCAAATAAACAGACTAACCCTACATCTACAGGAACTGGAGGAACAACAAAAAGCAAAGCCCACAGCGAGTAGAAGGAAGGAAATAACTGAGATGAGAGCATAATTAAACAACATAGAGACTGAAAGAACAAGTCAAGGGATATAAATGAATCCAGGAGCTGGTTCTTTGAAAAAAATAAACAAAATGAATAAGCCTTTAACCAGATTCATCAAGAAAAAGGAGAGAGGATCCAAATAAATAAAATCAGAAATGAAAGAGGAGAAATTACAACTGATACCACAGAAATACAAAGGACTGTAAGAAATTACTACGAACAACTATACATCAAGAAATTTGAAAACCTGGGTGAAATGGACAAATTTCTAGAAAAAAATAACCTTCCAAAGCTGAATGAAGAAGCAGAAAGCCTGAGCAGACCAATAACAGCTGATGAAATTGAAGCAGTAATCAAAAAACTCCCAACACAGAAAAGTCCTGGACCAGATGGTTTCACAGGGAAATTCTAAAAAGCATTTAAGGAAGAACTAACCCTTATCCTTCACAAACTATTCTAAAAAATTCAAAAATTGGAAGACTCCCAAACACTTTTTATGAGGCCAGTACATCCTAATCCCAAAACCAGATAAAGACGAAACAAAGAAAGAAAACTACAGGCCAATATCGCTGATGAACATAGACACTAAAATCCTCAACAAAATATTGGCAAATCGCATCCATCAGTACATTAAAAACATCATACACTATGATCAAGTGGGATTCATCCCAGGGATGCAAGGGTGGTAGAATATTCACAAATCAATAAACATAATACATCACATAAACAAAATCAAATACAAAAATCACTTTCACCACTTCTATTCAACATAGTATTAAAAGTTCTAGCCACAGTGATCAGACAATAAAAAGAAATAAAAGACATCCAAACTGGAAAGGAGGAAGTAAAACTGTCACTGTTTGGAGGTGACATGATAATGTACATAGCAAAAGCTATAAACTCCACCAAAAAAACTACTCAACCTAATAAGTGAATTCGCCACAGCAGCATGATACAAAGTCAATATCCAGAAATTGAAGGCATTTTTGTACATTAGCAATGAAATGTTAGAAATGGAAATGAGGAAATAAATTCCATTTGCTGAAAAATAAAGTACCTAGGAATAAACTTAACCAAGGAGGTAAAAGACCTGTATTCAGAAAACTACACAACACTGAAGAAAGAAATTAAGGAAGACACAAATAAATACAAACATATACCATATCCATAGATTGGAAGAATTAACATCATCAAAATGTCCATACTAGTCAAAGCAATTTATAGATTCAATGCAATGCCTATTAAAATAACAATGATATATTCCACAGATTAGAATAAGCATTTCAAAATTTTACATGGAACTATAAATGACCCCAAATAGCTGCAACACTTTTTTTTTCTTATAAGAGTTTATTTAAGCCAAATTCTGGACAGTTGCTGGGAAGCAAATTTTTAACAAATTGAGAAAATGCTCCTAAGAATGACAGATTTATAACTTATTTTTAATTGCTTTTTACTTTTTAATATTTTTTTAAAATTTTACTTACAGTTGACATACAGTATTATATTAGTTTCAGGTGTATAACATAGTGTTTAGACATTCATGTAATTTACAGCTTATTTTATACCAGGGGTGTCAAACTCACTTTCACTGGGGGCCATATCTGCCTTGAGTTGCCTTCAAAGGGCCAAATGTAATTTTAACTTCTTAACAGTTAAGGAGTAGTTACATTTATACAGTCCTAAAATTATTTTGGCCCTTTGAAGGCAACCATGATGCTGCAACACTGTTGAGAAAGAAGAACAAAGCAGGAGGGATCACAATACCTGATATCAAACTATAGTACAAGGCCACAGTAATCAAAACAGTCTGGTACTGGCATAGAAATAGATACATAGCCCAATGGAACAGAATAGAGAGCTCAGAAATAAACCCAAGTCTCTATGGTCAATTAATATTTGACAAAAGGGGCAAAAGTACAAAATGGAGTAAAAATAGCCTCTTCAACAAATGGTTTTGGGAGATCTGAACAGCTACATGAAAAAAAAAAAGAAACTCAACCACCAACTTATACCATACACAAAAATAAGCTCAAGATGGATAAAAGACCCAAATATAAGTCACAACACCATAAAAGTCTTAGAAGTGATTATAAACAGGAAAATCTCAAGTATTTCATACACCAATATTTTCACCAATGTGTCTCTTAGAACAAGGAACAAAGGAAAGAATAAACAAATAAGACTTCATCAAAATAAAATGCTTCTGACTGGCTAAAGAAAACATCAGCAAAATGAAAAGGGAGCCAACTGTATAGGACAGTATATTTACCAATGATACCTCAGACAAGGGTTTGATTTCCAAAATATGTAAAGATGTCATACAACTCCACTCCAGGAAGACAAATAATCCAATTAAAAAATGGGCAAAGGAGCTAAACAGACACTTCTCCAAGGAGGTCATACAGAGGGCCCAGAGACATATGAAAGGATGCTCAGCATCACCAGCCATCAGAAAGATGGAAATTAAAACCACAATGAGAAATCACTTCACACCAGTCAAGAATGGCCATCATAAACAAATCAACAAACAACAACTGCAGTTGAGGTTGTGAAGAAAAGGAAATGCTAGTACACTGTTGGTGGGAATACAGACTGGTGCAGCCATTGTGGAAAACAGTAGAGAATTTCCTCATAAAACTAAAAATGAAACTGCCTTTTGACCCAGCAATTCCACTGCTAGGATTGTATCCTAAGAACCCCAAAACACCAATCCAAAAGAACCTACACACCCCAATGTTCATAGCAGCACAATTTACAATAGCCAAGTGCTGGAAGCAACCTAGGTGTCCATCAGTAAATGAATGGATCAAGAAACTATGGTACATTTACACGATAGAATTCCATGCAGCAGAAAGGAAGAGGGAGCTCCTTCCCTTTTCAACAGCATGGATGGAACTGGAGAGCATTATGCTAGATGAAATAAGCCAAGAGGTAAAAGACAAATACCATATGATCTTACATAAGTGGAAACAAATCAACAAAACAAACAAGCAAGGAAAATATCACCACAGATGTTGAAATAAAAAACAAATTGACAGGAACCAGAGGGAAGTGGGAAATGGGGATAACAGGGGGAAAAGGAGGAAGGGTCATCAAGGAACATGCAAAAAGGACCCATGGACAAAGCCAAAGGAGGGTAGGGTTAAGGGTGGGAGGTGAGGGTGGGTGGGGAGGGGGAATGTGGTGGCGGGAAAACGGAGACAACTGTATTTGCAAAACAATCTTAAAAAGATTATTTCCATCTGTAGCAAACTTAAAAAAAATTAAATACAAGCCTCAGTGTTAAACAACTTGGTACAAATATGGACAGTTACAGGTCAGCATGCATTGAAAAACAATTCCGAAAAAATAATGGACATTACTACTTCAAATGCACTAGAATCATTAAAATGAAAAAGACTGTTCACACCAAATGTTGATGGAATGTAGAGCTATGGAACTCTCATATATTTCTTCTTCTTTTTTTTTTTTTTTTT
>NW_028081392.1:4768742-4787648 GCF_014824575.4 Sturnira hondurensis | reverse complement strand
GTGGCTGTTTCTTTCCCCCTTCTGGTACCCCTATAATCCGGATGTTGGAACGTTTCAAGATGTCCTGGAGGTTCCTAAGCCTCTCCTCATTTTTTTGAATTCTCATTTCTTCATTCCTTTCTGGTCGGATGTTTCGTTCTTCCTTCTGGTCCATTCCATTGATTTGAGTCCCAGTTTCCTTTCCATCGCTATTGGTTTCCTGGACATCTCCCTTCATTTCAATTAGTTTAGCCTTCATATGTTCCTCTAATTTGTGACTAAAATCAACCAGTTCTGTGAGCATCCTGATAAACAGTGTCTTGAACTGTGCTTCTGAGAGGCTGGCAATCTCTTGGTCACTTAGAGTTATTGGCTCTGGGACTTTGAGTTCTTCTTGCACCATCTTTTGGGCTGTTTGTTCCTGTTATGTAGCAGGATCGGAGCCCTAGGTGTTCAGCAGAGCAAGGCAACTAAGTCGTTGGGTTGTGATGTTGTATGTGGGGGTGGGGTCAAAGAGGAGCAATGGTGTCCCATCTGTGGCCTCCAGCCACTGCAGCCGCAGCTGCCACTGTCACCAGGGCCCAAGCGTTTTGTCCCACTGCACGCGAGTGTGCCACCCACCGCCGTCAGCCCTCCACCACTGGGCTCGCCCCCTGGGGCCTGTGTGGTCTGTCTCACTGTGCTCGAATGTGCAACCATGGTCAGTCTGCCCCACACCCTAACTGGGTCCCGGCCACTTGCGCACCTAGGTCGGGGGATCTTTCCTGCCTGACCCTGCTACGCTGCTGGCTCCACCCCTCTTGCCATCCTGGTTGAATGGTTCGTTGTTGTTGTTGTTGTCAGACTTCCGTATAATTCAATTTTCTGTTCTTTGGCTGTGTCTTTGTTCTCCAAACCTTTGTTGTAGTCAAACTTGGCTGTGGGAGAAGGCACAGTGTTTCCACCTATGCCTCCATCTTGGCAGAAGTCCTGAACTCTCATATATTTCTGTTTGGAGTATAATCTTGTACAATGAACTTCAAAAAAAATTTGTATCAAGTTCAACATTATGGTTATGATATAGCCCTCCTGGGAGGAAATGCACCCAAGAGAAATGAAAACACAGCACCACAAAAGGACTTGTCCAAGAATCTTTATAGAACTTTATAACAGCCAAACTCTGAAAATAATCCAAATGTCCATCAACATAACACTTGAGAAAGTAATTCTGTTGTATTCAAATAATGAAATAATAAATACTCAGGAACACAAAAGAGTAAACTTGAGAGACACAACAATGTGGATAAATATCATGGCGATTATGCTGAGCAAAAAAAGATACAACTGAGGACACAGTGTATGATTTCATTTCTATGAAGTTCAAGAACAGGCAAAACTAATATGTGGTGATGGAGATCAGGACAGAGATTGCCTTTTGGACAAAAGAGAACTTTCTAAGATGCTCCAAATGTTCTTCTTGGTTCTATTTTGTCAGAACTCAACACATTTTGTACTTAAAAGCTGTGCATTATTCTTTTCCATAAATTCTACCTCAGTAAAATTGGAAAATATGGGATTTGAATCAAGTGAAAAAAATAAAATAAAATACCAAAAGTTAAAGATAAAGAGAGAATCTTAAATGAAGCAAAAGAAAAGTAATTAGGTACCTACAGGGGTGTCCCCATAAGACTGTCAGCTGATTTCTCAAAAGAAAGTTTGTAGGCCAGAAGGGATTGGCAAGAAATAGTTAAAGTCATGAAAAGCAGGAACCTACAGCTAAGATTGCTCTACCCAGCAAAGATATCCTTTAGAATCAGAGGGCAGATAATAAGCAAACAAAAACAGAAGCATAATCAAGGACATGGAGAGTGTTTTGATGGTTGCCAGAGGGAAGAGGGTTGTGGGGAAATGGGTGAGGAGGTGAAGGGATTAAGCACAAATAGGTAGTCACAGAATAGCCATGGGGATGTAAAGTACAGCATAGGAAGTGGAGTAATAGCCAAAGAACTTATACGCATGACCCATTGACACGAACAATGGTGTGGGGATTGCCTGAGGGAGTGAGGCACATTGGGTAGAGGGGGCAAAGGGGGAAAAATCAGTATTATTGTAATAGGATAATCAATAAAATATAATAAAATATGTTTTCAAAATAAAATAAAATAAATATAGAAAAACAACTCATCAATAAATTTAATCATATAAATTCTAAGTCAGAAGTTTCAGTGGAGAAAGGAATCTATCAAAAAATCCAATAGAAATTTTAAAACAGAAAATGATACAATATTTACAATTAAGAACTATAGAGGTGGATTTAACAGAAAAGTAAACACAGTTGAAAAGAACACTAGAAACCTATCTACTGATAGATAGCTCAGTAGAAAACATACAGACTTGAGCAAAAAGGAAAAAGGACTCATGGACACAGGGAAAAAGGAAGAGTAAGTTATCTCAACCTATAATATGAAGAGGAAAATATATGCTATGCTCTGAATTATGTCCCCCCAAACTTATTAAAGCCCTAACCCCTAATTTAAAAGAAGGTGGATATGAATCTCTTAGGCTAAGATAGAATGCAAAATTCAGAGGCACAAGGGCATGGTTATATTAATCTATGAGAATGTATTTTTACTATGGGAGCTAAAAAGAAAAAAAAATAAGACCATTGTTAGCTTTGCTGTTTGATCAATCAAAAATTGACATGACTAAAAAAAAAGAAAAAAAACATACAGACTGGAACAAAGAAGGGGGGAGGATGGTACAGTAAAGATATGGAACACAGTGAAAAGGCATAATATATGTGTAAATGGAGTCCCAGAAAGGAAGGTGAGAGAAAATAGAGCAAAAGCAATATCTGAAAATATAACTAAGAACTTTCCAAAAGAAACAAAAAGCACCAAGCCACATATTCACAAAATGCTGCAATGCCCAAGCAGGACAAATACAAAGAAAAGCACATCCACACCTTTGGCATATCAAAGTAAAACTGCTAGAAGATGAAGGCAAAGAAAAACCTTCAAAAACAGACAAAAAAAGAGAAATATTACCTCCAAAATAATGAAAACAGCAATAACTGAATTCTCTGTAGAAACTAGGAAGACCAAAACAAAGAAGAATATCTTCAAAGTTTTTAAAGAAAATAATTGCCAACTTAAAATAATATATCTTGCAAAAAACATTATTTAAAAATAAATGTAAATAAAGGATTTTCAGAAAAACAAAAATTAAAATATTTAACCAGCAGACCCACATCTAAAAAACTAAAGAATGTCCTCCAGGAAGAAGGAAAATGATTCCAGATGAAATCAAAGATATTCAGGAAGGAGTGAAGGGCAATAGGAAGAGTCAAATTGTGTGTAAAACTAAAATGAATATATTACCTACATAGAAAAGTCCAAAGAATCTACCTGAAAAAAAAAAGGCTCTTAGAACTAATAAATGCACTTAGCAAGTTCACAAGATACAAGGTCAGCATAAACAAATTTATTATTTTCTATATTCTGGCATGAACGTTGGATTCAAAGTTTTAAAAGCAACAATATTACAATAACACCCCCAAAATGAAAGACTTGGTTATAAATCTAACAAATATGTGCAGGATCTGTGCATCAAAACCTACATAACACTGATGAAAAAAATCGAAGAAAACCTAAATGAATGGAAAGATAAACCATGTCTATGGACTGGAAAAACCGAATTGATAAAATGGCAATCTCCACCCCCACCAATTGGTCTATACACTCAATGCAACTCCAATAAAAATATCAGTATACTTTTTAACATCACTACTGACAGACTGATCCTAGAATGTATATGAGAAAGACTGCTATAAAGGACACCTGGATAAAACCAAGGCGGAGGGTGGAAACAAGGGAGGGAGGGAGGTTTGGCTGGGGTTGGGGGGAGTAGTGGGGAGAAAATGCAGACAACTGTAATTGCACAACAATAAAGCAATTAAAAATGAATAAATTTAGATTATCTAACATGCACGAAAAAGAAAGGCAAAGGGTCTAGAATAATCAAAACAATTTCAAAAGGAAGAACAATGTTTTAAGACTTAAACTACCTAATTCCAAGCCTTACTATAAAGCTACAGTAATCAAAAAGTTGGTATTAGCAACAATATATTTAGATGCATACATTAATGAAACAAAAGAGGTTTCTAACAAAGATCAAAGGTAACTCAATGGAGAAAGATTAGTTATTTCAATAAATGGTGCTGGAAAAATTAGATGTCCTTATGTTAAAAAAAAAGAATTTCAACCCATACCTCACACTTCATACAAAAATTAACTCAACAACTCCTAAGTATATATCCAAGATAACTGAAAAGTACACATCCACACAAACACATGTATACAAATATTCATAACAGCATTATTCAAAATAGCCAAAAAGTGAAAACAATCCCCACAAGTCCATTGAGTGATGAATAGAAAAATTAAAATGTACATATCCATACAATGGAATATTATTCAGCCATAAGAAAGGATGGAGTATCAATACATGCTACAAAATGGATAAGCCTTGGAGCATTTTGCCGAGTAAAAGAATCTGCAGAGACAGAAAGCAGATTAGTGGTTGCCTTGGGCTGGGGAAAGGGGACTAAATAGCCAGTGACTGCTAGTACGTCCAGGGTTTGTTTTTCAAACCATGATGTGCTCTGAAATTACATAGTGGTGAGGCTTGCACAACCTTGTGAATAAACCTAAAATCACAAAATTGTGCATTTTCCTGAGGTCATTTTATTCATTTTTACATTTTATTTTTAATTAAATGTATTGGGTTGACATTGGTTAATAAGATTACATAGGTTTCAAGTTTACATTTTATGATACATGATCTGTATATTAAAGGGTGAATTTTATAGTATGCGAATTATAGCTCAATAAAACAAAATGTTTTTCAAAATTAACTCAAAATGGATCATAAACCTAAATGTAGAAGGTGAACTGCAAAACTTGCAGTAGAAATATAGGAGAAAATCTGTATGACCCTATGTCAGTCAAAAAAGTTTCTAGATACTAAAAACACAGTCTACAAAAACATGATCCACAAAAGAAAAAATAATAATTTGAGCTTTATTAAAATTAAAGACACTTGCTTTACAAAAGACTCCATTGAGAGAATTTAAAAATCAAACAATGGTATGGAAGAAGATATTTGAAAATCATATTTCTGACAAAGACTTATATACAGAATGAATAAATAACTCCCAAAATTCAACATGAAAAAGCAAGTAACCCAAGTTCTAAAATGCTCAAAGTTCTGAAAATGCACCCCACCAAAAAAGATACATGAATGGCTAATAAGCACGTGAAATGATGCTCGGCATAATTAGTCACAGACAAGCATGAAATACTACCACATCCCAATTAAAAGGGTTAAAACTAAAAAGACTGACAATACCAGGTGCAGATGAGGCTGTGAAGTCATTGAAAGCCTCAAGTATTGCTGGTGGAAAAGCAGAGTGGTTGACCTACTTTGGAAAACAATGTCTCAGTCTCTTAAAAAAAGTAAACATACACATACTATATGACCCAGCAAGCCTGCTCCTAGATGTTCATCCAAGAGAAATAAAAATGTAGCCCTGGTTGGTGTGGTTCAGTGGACTAAGCACTGGTCTGCAATACAAAGAGTCGCTGGTTCGATTCCCAGTCAGGGCATATGCATGGGTTGCAGGCAAGGTCCCCAGTTGGGGACACGTGAGAGTCAACCACACATTGATGTTTCTCTCCCTTTCTTCTCCTTCCCCTCTCTCTAAAAATAAATAAATAAATAAATATATATATATATATATATATAAAATATATATGTTTATTGTAGTAGCTTTATTCATAATAGCCCACGACTGGAAGTAACCTAGATGTCTTCCAGATACCAAATGGGTAAACATAGTACAACCAAGCAACTTAATACTACTCAGGAATCAAAAGGGACAAACTATTGATTCTCACATTTATGAATCCTAAATGCATATTATATATGAAAGAAATCAGACCCAAAAGGTTACATAGGTTTCCAGGAGTTGGGGTTGAGGAGAGAGTTAACTATAAGGGATGTCACAAAGGAATTGTGGAGGTGATAGAATGTTCTATGTCAAGACTGGTGGTGGACACACAACTCTCTGGATTTGAAAAAAAACCATCAAGAGGTACACAACGAAGAATAAATTTTACTGTATGCTAATTTTTAATCGATCAGGACATAGACAAAACACAAACGAAAAATGAATGTTGTTTCTGCAAAAATATATAATACCAGATGATGTCTAAAATATACATAAAATTAAAACACATGAAAATAATAGAATAAAAATTGGATGTGGTAAATGAAGTTCAAGTAGTCTAAGTTCCTTGCAGGATATGAAAACTGGTAAAAGTTTCATGTGAGACTAAACAAAATCAAAGCTGTGTATAGAATGCTCTAAAGTAACTACTAAAAATTATAGAAAAAGAATTTATAATTAGCATTTGGACTTCCGCCAAGATGGAGGCATAGGTGGAAACACTGTGCCTTCTCCCACAGCCAAGTTTGAATACAACAAGGGTTTGGAGAACAAGGACACACCCAAAGACCAGAAAATTGAATTATATGGAAGTCCGACAGCTACGAACCATCATTCAACAGGGACGGTAAGAGAGCCGGAGCCAGCAGCGGAGCTGGGTCGGGCAGGACAGACCTAGGAGCGCAGGCAGCCCAGAACTAGTCAGGGTGTGGGGCAGACTGACCAAGGTCGCACATTCGAGCATAGTAAGACGGACCATGCAGGCCCCAGGGGGCGAACCCAGTGATGGAGGGCTTACAGCGGTGGCACACTCACGTGCCGTGGAGCGAGGCGCGTGGGCCTGGTGACAGTGGTGGCTGCGGTGCTGGTGGGGGCCACAGCGGCAGGCGGCGGACAGGACACAATTGTTCCTCTTTGACCCCACCCCCACATACAACGTCACAACCCAACGACTTAGTTGCCCTGCTCTAGTGAACACTTTAGGGCTCCGATCCTGCTACATAACAGGAACAAACAGCCCAAAAGATGGTGCAAGAAGAACTCAAAGTCCCAGAGCCAATAACTCTAAGTGACCAAGAGATTGCCAGCCTCTCAGAAGCACAGTTCAAGACACTGTTTATCAGGATGCTCACAGAACTGGTTGATTTTAGTCACAAATTAGAGGAACATATGAAGGCTAAACTAATTGAAATGAAGGGAGATGTCCAGGAAACCAATAGCGATGGAAAGGAAACTGGGACTCAAATCAATGGAATGGACCAGAAGGAAGAACGAAACATCCGACCAGAAAGGAATGAAGAAATGAGAATTCAAAAAAATGAGGAGAGGCTTAGGAACCTCCAGGACATCTTTAAACGTTCCAACATCCGGATTATAGGGGTACCAGAAGGGGGAAAGAAACAGCCACGAGTGGAAAACTTATTTGAACAAATAATAAAGGAGAACTTCCCCAGTCTGGCAAAGGAAATAGACTTCCAGGAAATCCAGGAAGCTCAGAGAGTCCCAAAGAAGTTGGACCCAAGAAGGAACACACCAAGGCACATCATAATTACATTAGCCAAGACTAAAATGAAGGAGAGAATCCTAGAAGCAGCAAGGGATAAGGGGACAGTCACCTACAAAGGAGTACCCATCAGACTGTCAGCGGATTTCTCAAAAGAGACCTTACAGGCAAGAAGGGGCTGGAAAGAAGTATTCCAAGTCATGAAATCCAAAGACCTACAGCCAAGATTGCTTTATCCAGCAAAACTTTCATTTAGAATGGAAGGACAGATAAAGTGCTTCTCAGATAAGGTCAAGTTCAAGGAGTTCATCATCACCAAGCCCTTATTATATGAAATGCTAAAGGGACTTATATAAGAAAAAGAAGATGAAAAATATGAACAGTGAAAGGACAGCAAACACACAGTTATTAACAACCACACCTAAAACAAAAGCAAACCAAGAGGACAGCTAGATCAGGAGTGGAACCATAGAAATGAAGAACACATGGAGGGTTAGAAACAGGGGGGTGGGAGGAGGAGAAGTGGGGAGAGGGCACAGAAAATAGCATAGATGGTAGGTAGAAAATAGATAGGGGGAGGGCGAGAATAGTGGGGGAAATATAGAATCTAAAGAACTTGAGACACGTGGTTATAAACTAAGTGGGGGAGAATGATAGGGGAGGGAGTGTGTGGGTGGAGGGTAATGAAGGGGGGAATAGAACAACTGTAATGGTATAATCAATAAAATATATTAAAAAAGAATTTATAATTAACAAAATAACAGAAGGAAATTGAATAATAAAAATACTGTTTAATCTAAAAGAAGGCAAGAAATTAGACAAAAAGGAATACAAAACATGTGAGATAAAAAACGGTAGACATAAACTCAAATATATTTGTAGTTACATTAAATGTAAGTGAACTAGACACTCCAATTAAAAGGCAAAAATTATACTATATTAAATAATTAAACTTATTTTCTAAAAATTATAATATCCTAGTGGTTCTAAATGTACATAAAGAAAACATTTACAACAATTGCATTATAAATGGGAGAGAGTAAAGGAACATAAAGAGAAATAAACTCTCTATTCTTCACTGGAAATGATAAAATGATGCAAATAGACTGTGACAATTTATGTAGATATAATGTAATACCTAGAACAGCCACTAAAAAAAGCTATACACTCAAGAGCATCAAAGGAGATACAACAAAAAACACCATCAGAAATCAAAATAGAATTCTTAAAAATCAAGTTACTCACAGGAAGACATGAAAGAGGAACAAGAAATCAAAAACAGAAAACAAAAAATAAAATGTTAAACTTAAGCTTTAATTAATCAGGAATTATACTAAATATAAATGATCTCAATACAATAATTAAAAGACAGAGATTGGCAACATGGATTAAAATACATAACCAAACTGTACACTGTCTACAAAAAAAGTGCCTTCAAATATAATGATACAGCCAAATTGAAAGTAAAAGCTAGAAAAGTGTGTATATGAATGTGTTAGTTAAAAAAAAGCAGAAGTGACTTCAGTAAAATGAACCAATTCCAACAGCAGTTACCACGACTCACCCAATATAAAATCAATGTTTTGAATAGTCCTGTAATTAAGGATACCGAATTCATAATTTTATTTTTTTCTTTTTAAATATAGTTTATTGATTATGGTATTACAGTTGTCCCATTTCCCTCCTTCACTCCCCTCCAGCCTGTAGACCCTCTCCCACCCACCTCCCCCTGTTTTAGTTCATGTCCATGTGTTTTAAGTTCTTTGTTTCTACATGTCCCATACTATTCTTACCCTCCCCCTATTTTCTACCTACCATTTTGCTACTTATTCTTTGTACCTTTTCCCCCTCTCTCCTCCTCCCACTCCCATGTTGCTAACCTTCCATGTGATCTCCATTTCTGTGGTTCTGTTTCTGTTCTGGTTGTTTGCTTAGTTTGTTTCCATTTTTGTTATAGGTGTGATTGTTAATAATTGTGAGTTTGCCATCATTTTACTATACATTTTTTATCTTCTTTTTCTTAGATAAATCCCTTTAACATTTCATATAATGAGGACTTATATGATGATGAACTCCTTTAACTTGACCTTATCTGAGAAGCACTTTATCTGCCCTCCCATTCTAAATGAAGCTTTGCTGGATAGAGCAATCTTGGATGTAGGTCCTTGCCTTTCATGACTTGGAATACTTTCCAGTCCCCTCTTGCCTGTAAGGTCTCTTTTGAGAAATCAGCTGACAGTCTGATGGAAACTCCTTTGTAGGTGACTGTCCCCTTATTTCTTGCTACTCCTAGGATTCTCTCCTTCATTTTAACCTTGGGTAATGTAATTATGATGTGCCTTGGTGTGTTCCTTCTTGGGTCCAACTTGTTTGGGACTCTCTGAGCTTCCTGGACTTCCTGGAAGTGTATTTCCTTTGCCAGACTGGGGAAGTTCTCCTTTATTATTTGTTCAAATAATTATTCCACTTGTTGATCTTTCTCTTCCCCTTCTGATACCCCTATAATTCGGCTGTTGGAACTTTTCAAGATGTCCTGGAGGTTCCTAAGCCTCTCCTCATTTTTTTGAATTCTTGTTTCTTCCTTTTTTTTTTCTGTTTGGTTGTTTCTTTCTTCCTTCTGGTCCACTCCATTGATTTGAGTCCCAGTTCCCATTGCTATTGGTTCTCTGTACATTTTCCTTTATTTTACTTATCATTCATTTTTTCATCTAATTTGCTACCAAATTTGACCACTTCGGTGAGCATCCTGATCACCAGTGCTTTGAACTGTGCATCTGATAAGTTGGCTACCTCTTCATCACTTAGTTGTATTTTTTCTGGAGCTTTGATCTGTTCTTTTGTTTGGGCCATTTTTTTTGTCTTGACACACCTGTTACTCAGTGAGGGGTGGAGCCTTAGGTGCTCACCAGGATGGGGCAACCCAGCAAGGTGGGTTGTGATGCTGTATGTGAGGGAGGGTTTCGAGAGGGAACAATGGTGCTTGCTCTACTCTCTGCAGGATTTCAGTCACTTCCCCTACTTCCCCTAAGCAAACTGGGCCCTTCTGGTACTGATCCCTGGGTGGGTGGGTTTGCATACATTCTGGGACCCTCTGGGTTTCTCCAATGAACTCTCCTGTGAGGCTGGGAGTTTCTCCTGGCAACTCAACCCCCACAGGTGTTTTGGATCAGTGTTTTGAGGTTTTATTTTCCCATGCTGGGACCCTGGGTTGCACAGTCAGTCTTGCTCCCCAGTTTTTCCTGGTTTATCTGCACATGAATGTGGGACCACCCAGGCCTCCAGTTGCCTTGTGCACTGTGCCCCTCCACAATCACTGCCTCTCTGGGTCTGCCCACTGCTGCCTGGCATCCTCAGGGTCCGCCAGCCACCACTTTGCCATGAGCACTCTCTGTGGCCGCCGGACTCTGCCCCTCCTACTGGTCTGGATGAATGTTTCTTCTTTAACCCCTTGGTTGTCAGACTTGCATACAGTTCAATTTTCTGTCAGTACTGGTTGATTTTTTGTTTCTAAATTGTTGCTGTCCTTCTTTTGGTTGTCTAAGGAGGCACGGTGTGTCTACCTGCCCCTCCATCTTGTCCGGAAGCTCCTGAATTCATAATTTAAAAAATTCCCAAATAAGAAACCTCCAGGCCCAGATGGTTTTATGAGAGAATTCCACAAAATATTTTTTTAAAAACTGACACTAAGTTTATACATTTTTTCCTAGAAAATAGAGGTGGAGGGCATACTTCCTAGTTCATGAAACTACAATTATCATTGTAGATGATAGACTACATCTAGACTAACTTCACACAAAAAGAAAATACAAAACAATATTCTTCATGCATATAGATGCACAAATCCTTTTAAAATTCACAAATAGGAGTCAGCTATATATTAAAAGAATGAGCCCTGGTTGGTGTGGCTCACTGGATTGAGTGCTGGCCTGTGAAGCAAAAGGTCCCTGGTTCAATTCCCAGTCAGGGCACATGCCTGGCATATGCCAGGGCACATGTCCCCAGTTGGGGCTGTATGAGAGGCAGCCAACTGATGTTTCTCTCAAACATCAATGTTTCTCCCTCCTTTCCCCTCTCTCTAAATATAAATAAATAAAATATTTTAAAAATAATGATTATACACCATGACCAAGTGGGATTTATTGCAGGGACACAAAGCTGGTTCAATACTATTTTTTTAAAGATTGTATTTATTTATCTTTAGAGGGGAAGGGAAGGAGAGAGGGAGAGAAATATTAATGTATGGTTCCCTCTTGTGAGCCCCCTGCTGGGAACCAGCCTGCAACCCAGGCATGTGCCCTGACTGGGAATTGAACCGCGATTGTCTGGTTCACAGGCCCGCATTCAATCCACTGGGCTATGCCAGCCGGGGCAATACTTTAAAAATAGATGTAATCTACCATATTAATAAGCTAAAGAAAAAATCACATGATCATCATACTGTATGATTTCATTTATATAATGTTCTTGAAATGAGAAAAATTAAAGAAATAGAAAACAGATGAGTGATTACTGGGGGCTAAGAAGAGGTAGGGAGCATGAGGCAAGCGGTGTGGTTCTGAGAGAATGACATAAAGGACAGAAATGTTCTGTATCTTGCTTGTATCAATGCCAATATCTTGGTTATAACATTTTGGTATAGTTTTGCAAAATGTTGCTACTCAAACAGAGTAAAGGGTGTACAGAATCACCCTGTATTATCCAAAACTAAAGAGTTTAATTTGAAAAAGTGGACTCCCTTAATCCTTTGGGTCAAATGTGATACTAACAAGAATTAATAAACTATGTATTCTTCATTAAAATCTTTGTCATTATTGATATGTTCTACCAATTATTAAGGGAGATATTTTTATTTTTAAAAAAATATATTTTATTGATTATACCATTACAGTTGTTCTATTCCCCCCTTCATTACCCTCCACCCACATACTCCCTCCCCTATCATTCTCCCCCCCTTAGTTTATAACCACGTGTCTCAACTTCTTTAGATTCTATATTTTACCCACTATTCTCGCCCTCCCTCCTATCTATTTTCTACCTACCCTCTATGCTATTTTCTGTGCCTTCTCCCCCCTTCTCCTCCTCCCACTCCCCTGTTGCTAACCCTCCATGTGTTCTTCATTTCTATGGTTCCACTCCTGATCTAGCTGTCCTCTTGGTTTGCTTTTGTTTTAGGTGTGGTTGTTAATAACTGTGAGATTGCCATCCTTTCACTGTTCATAGTTTTCATCTTCTTTTTCTTATATAACTCCCTTTAGCATTTCATATAATAAGGGCTTGGTGATGATGAACTCCTTGAACTTGACCTTATCTGAGAAGCACTTTATCTTTCCTTCCATTCTAAATGAAAGTTTTGCTGGATAGAGCAATCTTGGCTATAGGTCTTTGGATTTCATGACTTGGAATACTTCTTTCCAGCCCCTTCTTGCCTGTAAGGTCTCTTTTGAGAAATCTGCTGACAGTCTGATGGGTACTCCTTTGTAGGTGACTGTCCCCTTATCCCTTGCTGCTTCTAGGATTCTCTCCTTCATTTTAGTCTTGGCTAATCTAAGTATGATGTGCCTTGGTGTGTTCCTTCTTGGGTCCAACTTGTTTGGGACTCTCTGAGCTTCCTGGATTTCCTGGAAGTCTATTTCCTTTGCCAGACTGGGGAAGTCCTCCTTTATTATTTGTTCAAATACATTTTCCACTGGTGGGTGTTTCTTTCCCCCTTCTGGTACCCCTATAATCTGGATGTTGGAACGTTTCAAGATGTCCTGGAGGTTCCTAAGCCTCTCCTCATTTTTTTGAATTCTCATTTCTTCATTCCTTTCTGGTCGGATGTTTCGTTCTTCCTTCTGGTCCATTCCATTGATTTGAGTCCCAGTTTCCTTTCCATCGCTATTGGTTTCCTGGACATCTCCCTTCATTTCAATTAGTTTAGCCTTCATATGTTCCTCTAATTTGTGACTAAAATCAACCAGTTCTGTGAGCATCCTGATAAACAGTGTCTTGAACTGTGCTTCTGAGAGGCTGGCAATCTCTTGGTCACTTAGAGTTATTGGCTCTGGGACTTTGAGTTCTTCTTGCACCATCTTTTGGGCTGTTTGTTCCTGTTATGTAGCAGGATCGGAGCCCTAAAGTGTTCACTAGAGCAGGGCAACTAAGTCGTTGGGTTGTGACGTTGTATGTGGGGGTGGGGTCAAAGAGGAACAATTGTGTCCTGTCCGCCGCCTGCCGCTGTGGCCCCCACCAGCACCGCAGCCACCACTGTCACCAGGCCCACGCGCCTCGCTCCACGGCACGTGAGTGTGCCACCGCTGTAAGCCCTCCATCACTGGGTTCGCCCCCTGGGGCCTGCATGGTCCGTCTTACTATGCTCGAATGTGCGACCTTGGTCAGTCTGCCCCACACCCTGACTAGTTCTGGGCTGCCTGCGCTCCTAGGTCTGTCCTGCCCGACCCAGCTCCGCTGCTGGCTCCGGCTCTCTTACCGTCCCTGTTGAATGATGGTTCGTAGCTGTCGGACTTCCATATAATTCAATTTTCTGGTCTTTGGGTGTGTCCTTGTTCTCCAAACCCTTGTTGTATTCAAACTTGGCTGTGGGAGAAGGCACAGTGTTTCCACCTATGCCTCCATCTTGGCGGAAGTCCTCTGAGGGAGATATTTTTAAATAAGTCCTAATGATTGGGAAGTGTCTATTTCTCCTTTTACTTTCTTAGAGAGAGAGAGAGAGAGACAGATTTGTTTCCACTCAGTTATGCATTAATTTGTTGATTCTTGTATATGCCCTGACCAGGGATTGAACCTGCCACCTTAGCATTTTGGGACAGTACTCTAACCAACTGAGCTACCCAACCAGGGCCTATTTCTCCTTTTAGATCTGTCAATTTTTGGTTTATATATTTTGAGTCTACATTATCACATGAATATCCATTTAAAATTATTCAATCCTCTTGGCTGATTGAGCCTTTAATCACTATAAAGTATCATTCTTTTATATTACATCTCACATGATCATATCAATTAATGCAGTAAAAGCTATATCAAAATTCAACATGTTCAGACCTGGCTGGTGTAGCTCAGCAGATTAAGCACAGGTCTGCGAACCAAACAACCACAGTTCGATTCTCAGTAAGGGCACATGCCTGGGTTACAGGCCAGTTCCCAGCAGGGGACGCATGAGAGGCAACCATACATTGATATTTCTCTCCCTCTCTCCTTCCCTTCCCCTCTAAAGGTAAGTAAATAAAATCTTTAAAAAAATTCAACACCTTCAATACCCATTTATGATTTAAAAAACTCTCAGAAAAATAGGGATAAAGGAGAACTTCCTCAACTCAGTAAAGAACATCTACAAAAAAATCTACAACTAACATTATGGTTAATGGGAAAAAGTCTAATTCTTACTCCCTTAAACTGAAAAGGCAAGAATGTCTACTCTCACCACTTTTGTTCAGCATTGTGCTGGAAGTTCCTTTTTTTACTTAGATTTTATTTTTACAGAGGGGAAGGGAAGGAAAAAGAGAAGGAGAGAAACATCAATGTGTGGTTGCCCCTAGCGTGCCCCCTACTGGGGACCTGTCCTGCAACTCGGGCATGTGCCCTAGACTGGGAATTGAACCAGCAACCCTTTGATTCACAGGCCAGCATTCAATCCACTGAGCTACACCAGCCATGGCATGATTATTGTTCAATAATTTTAGCTGTTAAAAAACTTAGTTTTATATATGAAAGGAGACCTGTGTGTACATGTACATACATACACACACAATAAGAAGCTGGTTGAATTGGATATATTTACTATACCTTTGGTTGACCAAACCTAATTTTGGAATAATGCTGTATTTGTTTTGCCATGGCTTTACAAGAAGTTATGTGGGTCTTAGCTCTTTGGCGCTTCTGCTTCATGAAGTTTGAGGTGTATTTGTGCATTTTAAAGGAAAGGAGTCAAATAAGACTTGGTTCTCTACCTCCTACCACAAATAATACTTCAGTTTTTTTTAAGGTTTTATTTATTTATTTTTAGAGAGAGGGGGAAAGAGAGGAAGAGAAACATCAATGCGAGAGAGAAATATTGATGTGAAAGAGAAACATCAATCAGTTGCCTCTCACACATGCCCCAACAGGGGATTGGCCTGCAACCCAGTCCCCTAGCATGTACCCCGACTGGGAATTGACTTTTTGCTTTGAGGAATGACACCCAACCAACTGAGCCACACTGATCGGGCCTTTTTTAAGGATTTATTTTTCCAAACACTACCCAAAATCTCTGAAAAAGTTTTCCATTTCATCTATGATACCCTTTACCATGTATTAGCAGTATTTAAGTCTTGCAAGAATATCTGGGCTTCTTTCAGAAACACAAACATTAAGATTTGCTCATGGGAGGTGAATTAGAAATTGTGGCTGTGGAGGGGTGTCAGGATTACAGTGGTATTTGCTCTTTTCCCCTTTCTCTAGTGGGTTGTCTCTTTTGTTTTTGGTCCTATTTAGAATTTACAAATGTAAGGTTTTGCCTGAACCTTTTTTTTCTTTTGTCATTTTGTTTGCAGAAGGTGGTGTGGCAGGGTAGCACGGTGTTGGGGATTTCCTTCCAAACGTTGTGAGTGGTCTTTCTACTATATAAATCTCAAACATGCAGTCTAGTTGTGTTGGTTTCTCAGTGACTGAGAATGAATTGTGATCACTGGCCATGTTCTTTGGGTTTTATTTATGATGAGTTGACAAGTACCATCTACAACCTTTCTTAAGATGGCTGTAAATTTCCTATTGTCCTGGGGAAAATCACAATATATTCTGTTCCACTGTATACTACATATCAACAAGTACTGTGATGGGAAGAGAGGTGCCTATATTTCTGTCCCCAAGAGGGCAGGAAGGATCCATAGAGCTCTCTGTGAGCCTCAATATTACTATATCGGCCTGGATGGACAAAGGAATAAGACCACTGACAGGGAGGCTGGCCAAGCTGCACTGGTCAGACCAGGCAGTGGCTGACCTGAGAATATAACTTGCTTTGCTTAAAGGTGGATGTTTAGACAATGCTTAACACAGGCAATGCTAACTTTGCCTTTCGTTCAGGCCATCAACATGTGTTATTAAAATTACTGCACATCCAACCTGAAAGGTCACTGGTTCAATTCCCAGTCAGGGCACATGCCTGGGTTGTGGGTGGGGGCAAGTGAGAGGCAACCAATCCATGCTTCTCTTGCACATTGATGTTTCTCTCCTTTTCATTCTCTCTTTCTTCTCCTCTTACTAAAAATAAACACGTAAAGTCTTTTTTAAAAATCACTGCACACCTCTCCTCAGATAAAAGTATACACTGTTCATGTTGGTGTGTCTATGTGCATTTTATATGCATGTGTCTCAAATCTCATTTTAATTTTTTTCTGAATGTGATTACATTTTGAGCAGGGTTGCCTTTTTAAAAAATATACCATTACAGAGGATGGAGGAAGATGGCGACGGAATAGGACAAAGGATTTCACTTCCCTCCACACACCGGAGAAGGACCTGGGCTGATCTGTGGAGGAGCACAGCAGATGCCCAACTGGGACCCAGCATATAAGAAGACAGGACTCCAGAGAGTGTAGCGGACACTGAATGACCAGAGGTTGAGGAGAGGAGACGACCCCGGATCAACAAGGTACGAGGGAGCAGCGCAGAGGCAGCAGCAGGCCCGCCACCAGGCTGCGCCAGGGCCCTGGCCAGCCGCCCCGGTCTCTGAGAGCCGAGGGTGGGCAACACCGACTCTGGGGGAGAACTGGTCACTGGCACCGAAACCCCCCCACCTGGCAGGGCGCAGATTGGAAAACACCATAAGAGATCGGTCTGCCAGTAGTGGCAGAGAGAGGAGTGAGCATTCAGAAGCAAACCAGAAAGCTCTGATAACCTGTGGAGTCAGGTTGCCAGCTTGGGAGAACTGAGAGTTGCCCGAGCATTCCCTTGCCTGAGCATTCCCTGTTTCTCGGGGCCTGTGCCGGCTCTCGAACAGTCTCGGGGAGCCTCGGGCTGCTATCAGGACCTCTGGAAGTGAGTCAGTTGCCAGCTCCATCCCTACTAACCCGGCGCAGACTGGGAAGCACCAGGAGTCAAGCCGGTGGCAGTCGGCTTGGGTAACTACGAGACCCCCCCCCCCCCCCCCCCCACCCANCCCCCCCCCGTGCCTCCTGGGCCCTGCGGGGCCCACGCCAGCCCTCAGCTTGAGCAACCACCAGTCGCCCGTGCCTCCCAGCCATGCGGGGCCTGCGCCAGCTCTCAGCTTCGGGAATTGAGAGTCGCCCGGGTGATCCCTGTGGCATGGGACCTACACCAGCTCTAGATCAGTCTCGGGGAGTCTCGGGCTGCTAGCTGGGCCCCTGGAAGAGAGCCAGTCGCCGGCTCCATCCCTACTCAGCTGGCGCAGACAGGGAAACACAGGGAGTCAGGCTGTGGTTATTGGTTTGGGAGAATTGTGAGTTTCCCTGTGTGTTCAGCCNCCAGGAGTCAAGCCGTGGCAGTCGGCTTGGGTAACTACGAGACCCCCGTGCCTCCTGGGCCCTGCAGGGCCCACGCCAGCCCTCAGCTTGAGCAACCGCCAGTCGCCCGTGCCTCCCAGCCATGCGGGGCCTGCGCCAGCTCTCAGCTTCGGGAATTGAGAGTCGCCCGGGTGATCCCTGTGGCATGGGACCTACACCAGCTCTAGATCAGTCTCGGGGAGTCTCGGGCTGCTAGCTGGGCCCCTGGAAGAGAGCCAGTCGCCGGCTCCATCCCTACTCAGCTGGCGCAGACAGGGAAACACAGGGAGTCAGGCTGTGGTTATTGGTTTGGGAGAATTGTGAGTTTCCCTGTGTGTTCAGCCACAGCACAGGGAAAGGTCCGCACCCAAGCCTACAAGAACAGAAAAGCCTGGCTGGGAGCGCGCGCCCTCATACCAGACCAGGGCTGGAAAGCCTGGAAGAAAATCTGCTCTCAGGAGGGTGCGGGAGAGTGGAGCCAGTCTGGATCTTGGAGGGGCACTGGCGAGACCAGTTGAGCTCACGGAGGCATGAGAAAGGCCACACTAACAGCCCGTCAGGCTGCTGCAGCTAGTGAGACTAGAAGAAAAGGTTTGACTAGCTGGAAACCAACCAGAGGAGAAGTGGAAGTGGAGAAGACTAAGATACCTACAGGAGACTTCACCACTGAATTTCACAGGTATCCTACCACAGAAGTTCACATCATAAACTTAGGGTACCAGAACAGATCAATTTAAGAAGCTGAGGCCAACAAGAAGAGCATCACAAACAATGGGAAGACAAAGAAACAATCCCCAAATGAAAGAAAAGGAGGAAGTCTCAGAAAGAATGTTAGATGAAATAGAGGCAAGTCAACTATCAGATATTGAATTCAAAGCACTGGTTATCAGGAAATTCAAAGAGCTTACAACAAGCTACCAGAAACTACAGGGGAGCTACAATGAACTCTCTGCAAACTA